>NC_134818.1:26739678-26779678 GCF_046742065.1 Oratosquilla oratoria | reverse complement strand
AGGAGTATGGGATATGTAGCCCAGGACTTAATGGCCAAGAGAATAATAGCAATAAGAACATGAGGTTTCTTGGCATTGTAGGAGAGAAGCACATCCACATTGACTTCAGACCCAAAAGTTAAGTAACCATAATTGGCTGAGAAGGTATACACCAGCAGACAAACAATGATGGCTGACAGGCAAGCCTGTGGGTAGAGAGAAAATACATTACATAGTATCAACATAACTGATATTCAGGTCAGGCTCTACTGCAACTGGTTCATATAATAACACATGACAATTTTCAATTCAAGCTGCAAAATGTCCTTTGTATGGCACTACATGGTTGACAGCAGAAACAATGTACAGACATACACACATACATACATATACTAAGGGCTCTTTCCCCTTTACCAGGGAGGTAGCCAGAGTCAAATGACAAAATACCACTTGCATCCATTTCATCCCCACCCATTCCACCCCCATCCACCATGTGGATGTAAATTAAAAAACAATGTGATATGATGATGACAATGACATGGTTTAATATCACAAACTCCCATCAGAAGGCTAGGACGGTGCCCCTCACAGAGGAATTTATAGCATGGAATTTAATAAACCATGCCCTTGGTTCAACTTCATCAGTGGCAGGGTTTGAACCACCATCCCCTCGACCTTCACCGCAAGTCACGATACCCTAACCCACTCAGCCATAGTCATGCAACAAAATATGGAAGACATTCACACATTAATACAGTATTATGCAGATGTACAAAAAAGTAAGTACCTTGAAGAAAGTGCCAGCATCCTTCTTTTTAAGACAGGAGTAAATGGGAATACTGCTTACATGACACTGATAGCCAAAACAAATTGTTGGTACCACATCAAACATCTGTTGACAAAAGTACATTATCATTACTGGTAATAATAGCAATGACATTAATGATGATGATAATGATAGTAACAACAATGACACTTTTATCAAATCAATTCTGTGCTGGTGGTGTAATTGGAAACATGATGGTCTCACATTTGCTTAGTTATGGGTTCAAATCCTGCACTTCTCTCCGATTCCCAGCAGTAACTGTTCCCTGCCCCAACAATATAAGCACATAGGGCAAAGGTGATAGCTTCAGCCAAAGCTACACAACTCCTAGTGTAGGCTCCTCACCACACCTTATCATAACAATGATAGAGTAAAAAGAGGATACCTTTGAAAACTTCAAATCCCAGATGTCAACAGGTCCACGTTCATAATTTCCAATGTAGAATTCTGTTATGATGACAGCAGTCAGGTACCATATTGCAAGCACTCCAACATAACTAATTCAGAATGAAAGAAAGAAAATAAACAAATAAATAAACCTTATCTATATATTGAGGGCTTCTTCCCCTATATAAGGTAGGTAGCCAATAAATAAATAAATAAAAAATAAAATAAATTTAAGTCTATCAATTCTAAATCTAAACCTTATTAAGAACAATGGTACAACTATCATTCACATTAGAAAATGAGTAGTACTTGAAATTAATGTGGGAGAGTGGACAAGCATAACAGAGGTATTAAAATGACCCCAGGGTTCTAACAAGGGTGATGCAGGCAAGGTCATTATATTAAGACAGCAGGGCAGGACTTGTAATAATGGATTTATATTGGGCAAATTTGGGTTTAAGAAGGATATAGGCAAAAACTGGTTTTACCAACAGAGTGGTTAACAAGTGGAATAGACTTTGTAACCAAGTAGTAAGCAGTTAAACAAAAGGTTATTGTAAGAGAAGATTAAATAACTTTATGGATAGGGATGATAGGTGGTAGTGGGAATGGAACTGCCTAGTTCAGACCTTACAGTCTTTTGCAGTCTCCCCCATTCTTAGCATCTTATGTTCTTAAGCCCACATAAATTATGCATATAAACTGCATTAAAAAAAAAAAAAAATCAGCCAAGTTAATGAATGACGATTAAAGAGAAAATCATTGCCAGAAAAAATCTGCTAAACTATTCATCTACTTATTCACACAAAAATTAGAATGAAAAACATACACCTATGCACTGTTTTATATGCATAAAAATCAAATTGATCCAAATCAAAATACCTACACCTATTAAGCACTTTACCTTTCCTTATTTATATTCCATATACTTATATACCATAGCATGCAAAATGAGGGGTCAGGCATTGGAAGGGAACATCTTCAACCCTTTCATTCCTATCATACTTGTCCCTTTCAGGAACCAACAACAGGTACCTGCAGGAGGTGGTCCTCCAGGATGAATGTCAGAGAGAATCATATCCCTGCTGGCTACTTTCACAACTTATCAAAGCTCTCACTTCCATCTGGAGGTGCAGCCCTTAGGGGTTGACACTCCGTTTCCAGACCAATCCCAAGATTTCTTTTATTCAACTATCTGTTTCCTCCTTTCCATAAAAGTCAGTAACAGAAATGGTTCCTACACTTAAACAACACAGAGCAGTACAATGTTTCTTCCTAAAGAGACCTATGGGAGGACTCAAGGACTCTTGCCAGCAGCTATGGGGCTGTGGCTTTCCAGTTAGTGAAACTCAAGGCAACAATTACTATTAACATCCTTTTCACTCTCCTACTTAAACCATACAAAATCATGCCTCATTTATTTCCCCTTGTGCATGCACTTCTCTCATTCAGTCACCAATGCACATTATCATTTGCTTGATATCATGTCCACAAGTTTTCATGACTTCACACTTACAACATTTAACCATTTTCTTCTCAATACATCCCTTGCTCTCACTCCTAGCAACCACCATTTCAAGAGCCCCACAAGGACATTTGTCCTAAACTATTTCCACAACATGACCAAACCATCTCAAGTGAGCCTATTCTACTATTACTCCCGATACTCTCAGTATTCTGTACTTATATGTACATGAGGCCTTCTTCCCCTTATAAGGGGGTGGCCAAGGCAAAGCACACACATAAAAGTCACACTGCTTGGCTCAAAACCAGTGTAGCAAGGTACAGGAGTCCCTCAAATAACGCGTATTTGAATAACACGGATTCAATCATACGCAGATTTTATTTCAAAACCATCTCAAATGTAGAGAACCGTTTTAAAATTCAAGCCGAGTCGGGCACGCATACGCACACACACGGCAACATTGCAAACATTTGCGGTGACTGCTTTCTATTTTACCATATACAGTCGATCCTCATATAACGCAGTCATAATGTATACTGGGAACTGCTCAAACAAGGGTGTGGGGCGAGGGGATAGCTGTGGGTGGCTGCCTGCGGTTACGTGTCAACTTCTAGGTACTGATGCAGGAGGGAGGGAGGGGAGGAGAGGGGGAGTAGGGGGTGGTAGGGGGTAGCCAACAAGCTTTAGCTTGTCGCTTCCACCACATGCGCCGTGCTATCGTGAAATTTTACCGCCCTAACCTGTTGAAGTGTAATGTTTCTTTCACTTGGAACACAACTAATAAGTCTGATAATGACTGCACTTGTCATGTCTTAATTTCTCTTATGAGGTTCTTGTTGTTACTGGCGGTGGTGGTTTGGGAGATCAAAAACAGACATATACACGCTTACACACGTGTAGACACGCACACGTAGACACGTGTTAGACAACCAGTGTATGTTGTGAATGCGCATGCGTGTACACACAAATACGAACACAGACACACGCACGTACATGCTTACTTGTACATGTGAACACAGACACATACACGCACGCACACACACACATACATATGCCACATACACACATATACATATGCCACATACACACACACACGTGTATACGCCACATACACACACACATGTATATACACCACATACACACATGTATATACGCACAAACAACATACGCCACAAATGCCACATACATACACCACATACATGCGCGCACACAAACACACACACACACACGGCTCGGTGGCGGATTGGTAAAGCACTGGCCTCACAAGCCAGAGAACCGGGGTTCGATTCCCCGGCCGGGCGGAGATAAGTTGGGTTTGTCTCCTTTCACGTGTAACCCCTGTTCACCTAGCAGTGAGTAGGTACGGGACGTTAGTCAAGGAGTTGTGACCTTGCTGTCCCGGTGTGTGATGTGTGAGTGGTCTCAGACCTACCCTGAGATCGGCAAATAATGAGCTCTGAGCTCGCTGCCATAGGGTGGTGTCTGGCTGTCTCGGCAGAGGCTGCAGCAGATCCGAGGTGAATATACAACTCCCCTTCCCGTAAAATACAACTAGGTAAATACACGCACGCACACACGTACACATATAATAACATTAAACAAGATAATGGAAGATGGAGGAAGAATAGTTATGATGGGCTACTTTAATTGCAAAGAAGTCTGCTGGGAAGAGATGACAGTAAAGGGTGGAGAAGACTCATGGGGAAATGTTCTACTTGAGATGATTATTGACCACACAATGACACAATGGATTCAAGAGAACACTAGGTATAGAAATGAAGAAGAACCATCGAGACTAGACCTAATAATCACATCAGAACCTGAAATAGTGGAAAAGATAGAATACCAGGCACCAATAAGTAAAAGTGACCACATATTGATAGAACTAGAACTAAATGAGGAAAAATACATGAAAAGAAATGAACAATATAGAAAAGGAAGATTGATGTATGAAAAAACAAATTTTGATAAAATAAGAGAATTCTTTCAAAATGAAAACTGGGAAAGAATACACAAAGAAGATACAACAGTAGAAGAGAAATGGAATATTTTGACAAAAATTTATAAAAAAGGAGTGGAAAAGTATGTCCCAAGACAAAAACAAGAAAAAGAATATGTAAAGTGCTGGTACAACAAAAGTTGTAAGGAGTTAAAAGACAAAAGAGATAAATCTTGGACCAAATGAAGAAAGACAAAAGACCTGAAAAATGGAAAATATATACTAGTTATAGAAATGAATATGTACAAGTGTGCAGAGACGAAAAAAGAAAATATGAAAAAGATGTCTTAGAAAAATGTAAAGATCAACCAAAACTATTTTACAGATTTGTAAACAACAAACTGAAAAACAAACAAGAATTAGAGAAATTAGGACAAGGAGGAGTTGAATACACAGAGGAAATAGAAATGGCAGAAATTATGAACAAGCATTTTAAATCGGTGTTTACAAGGGAGAACATACAACCTGGAGAGATTGAATGGGAAGAGAAAGTCCCCCCTATGAAAGAAATAGAAGTAACAAAGAACAAAATAATGAAACACTTGAGTAATCTTGATGTCAGAAAATCGCATGGACCAGATGAAATAGCAAACTGGATTTTGAAAGAATGCAAGAATGAACTGGCAGACAAAATACAAAGCATAATAAACAGTTCCTTGAAAGAAGGAAAAGTTCCAGAAGATTGGAAAAAATAAAATATAGTACCAATATACAAAGGAGGAAATAAAGAGGACCCTACAAACTATAGACCAGTCTCTCTAACAAGTACAATAGCAAAAATCTGTGAAAAAATGATCAAAAGTAGATGGGTAAAAAGTATTTAGAAAAAAACAATGTACTAAATCCAAGGCAGTTTGGATTCAGACAAGGACGATCATGCGTCACCAATTTAATATGTTTCTATTCAAGACTAATAGATATAATACAAGAAAGAGATGGATGGGCTGATTGTGCATTTCTAGACCTGAAAAAAGATTTTGACAAAGTACCACATAAAAAGTTACTTAAGAAATTAGAAACTGAAGGAGGAACACAGGGCAAACTGCTTAAATGGATGGAAGACTTTTTGCAAGAAAGAAAAATGAGAGTAATGATAAGAGACAAACACTCTAACTGGGATGAAGTAATAAGTGGTGTTCCCCAAGGAACAGTTTTGGCCCCAATAATGTTTGCTATATATATTACTGATATGGATAAAGAAATTGAAAGTTACATGAGCTTCTTTGCAGATGACGCAAAACTATTGAAAAAAGTGAACATAGAAAAAGATTGTGAGTCACTACAGAGTGATCTCAATAAAGTATGGGAATGGAGCAGGAAGTGGGAGATGGAGTTCAATACCAAAAAGTGTAGTATAATGGAATTTGGAAAAAGCAAAAACAGAATAGAAGGATCATATAAATTGGGAGAAGAAGGAATAAAAAAAGTAGAAAATGAGAAGGACCTGGGAGTCATTATTATGAATAATATGTCACCTGAGAAACATATAAACAAGATTTTTGGAGAAACTTATAATTTAATAAGAACAATCAAAGTGGCATTTACATACCTGGATGAAGAAATGGTGAAGAAAATATTAATCACTTTGATAAGACCAAGATTGGAATATGCAGCAACGATGTGGTCACTAAATACAAAAAAATGTATAACACAACTTGAAAGAATACAAAGAGCAATTACAAAATTGACACCAACACTCTCAAAACTATCATATGAAGAGAGACTAGCAAAACTTGAGCTACATACACTAGAGCAAAGAAGAGAGAGAGGAGATTTGATAACTATTTACAGAATCATGAAAGGCATAGAAATTATTGATAGAGAGGATCTAATAAAATGGGATGAAAGAAATACAAGAGGACACAGAAAGAAAATCAAGAATGACAGCTATAGAAGAGATCTGAAAAAGAATAGCTTTCCTCACAGAGTAATAGACATTTGGAACAAGTTAGATGAGAAAGTAGTGTGTGCAAAAACAATACATTAATTTAAAAATAGTTTAGATAAAATGAGATATAAAGATGGGACACTACGAGCATAGCTCCCCTTCCCGTAAAATACAACTAGGTAAATACATACACATACATACGGTTCTCGGTATTTAATATGGAAAGTCAGCATACGCGGATTTGATCATACGCGGTAATTTCAGGAACCTAACCCCCGCATTATTTGAGGGACTCCTGTACAGCTCTTCCAGAGCAAGGCTCATCAGCTGGATCTGTTTTATTCCTACTCTTTCACTCTATATTTACTCCTCTCTTCACCCACTTAATTATGAAGTACATGTGAATATACCTATGGGTGATGACACCCCTTCATCAATTCACAATTTCCCTCTCCACTCATCCCTTCCTCTTGCACTATCTCTTTCCTATTCAGCAGACATACCATTCAAAGCTCCCTCCACCCAATCCATCTACCTCATTCTAGGTCTTCCTCTTGAGCACATTCCACTTATTTTTACCCAATCTCCCTGATAGTCTTTCCTTGGTCATTCTTTCCACATACTCAGACCACCTCAACACTCTTTGGTTTATATACATATACCAACTGCTTTTCTCCCTTACAAGGAAAGCAGCCAAAATACAAAGGCATAAAATCCACTCCCACCCATTCCATCCCCACATATTCCACTCCTATTCTCTTTCTACATAGTGAAAATGGTATCTGTTGCCTACCTCATGGACTGCATTCCATCAATGCGCTTAAAGCAGCATGGGAATATAAGAAGCAGCGAAGAAGCCATCATAGTGAATTTTCTGTTCATGTACCACATATGGCAGAAATCACTTCCCATATATGATGCAAAAGCTGGCATTTACAAAGGAAGAAACATACAAAGTTATTCAATCTTACTGCTGATTATGACAAATGATGACTTATGAACTACACTTATAAATTGATCCTTCTAAATCTATCAAAATTTTCTTGTAAGTAAATTTATACATGCATTCCTTTAGTTCACAGGAGCAATTCCTTCCATTAGGCACACATTAAACATTTTTGTGACATCTACAACATTTCTTAAATATTTCATCTCAAAAGCTTATTTTACATTTTAAGTCTGCTCCATACTGTGTTGTGGATACACTCACTCTATACAACCTTTCTGGCAAAATTCCAGAATCAAACAAACACATTTAACATGAAACTTACTTTGTTCAATAGCTCTACACCTAAGCTAATGTAACCATTCCATAAAAAAATAATAAATAAATAAATAAATAAATACATACATACATATACCAAAGGCTTTTTCCCCCTACATGGGGGGGTAGCCAAAAAGAAAAAGGCATAGAAACCACTCCCACCCATTCCATTTCCTACATATTCCACTCCCAGTGAAAATCTGTTTGCGTGATATTGATATAGAACCACCTTTTCTTTGTATTCATTCCTAGATACCTGTTTGTCAAAACACTATTCATTCTACCCAGACATTTATTTGCTTCCTTTACCCTATAGTTCATCTCCATACCCAGTCCTCCATTCACTGCCACATACAACCCCAAATACTTCAAAATCCTCCACTTCCTCTATCCCTTCTCCCTTCATATTCACATTCAACATGTTATCATCACCACTTTACTACTAATACCCACATTCACTCCTTCCTTCTCTCCCCCACACACCCATCACCAAGATTTTCAATTTCTCCTCATAATCAGCCACAATCAGCGTAATCCACAAATAATTATTGGTTCATATCCTACATCTCTCCACCCTCACACATCAACTCCAAACATCTCCTTAGCACACTTATGTTAACCTCCCTTACCACCCCACCCATAATCACAATGAACATCATGTGCTTATCATTTATATACACTAAACATAATTTGTACAGAAAAACTATGCCTCTCACCTCTGTCAAACTGATCCCCAATAATGATGATGAAAGTGACACATGTAACAAAACAGTATAGAGTAATACATAGTGCTGTAATAGTATGCCAAGTTGGATTACACATCTGCAACACAACCTGTAAAGTAAAACACCATTAGTATGTCACACCTACTTTGTGTAAAATCTATACTAATAATAACACATTCAAATCAACATTACTTCTGACCTAACCTGTAGCTTCATATCTTAATTTTTTGCTTATCCTAATTGCCCAATAACATCCCATTATATCAAAGATGAAAAAATCTAATTCAACCAAAACTTAATTTGTAGATTTCATGGAAGCAATTATTTTTATATAATCTATTAATGAGATTTGAGGCATGATAAAATATAAATAAAAAAATAAAATAAAATCTGTTCAACTTTATCACTATCAAAAGGTGAGGTGCTAATGCTACAAGGTTCATGACTTTGAGGTTGTCACCTCTGCCTACTGTCTCCCTGACCAAGTAGCAGACTTAAAGGGTCATTCTAGACTGGTTTTACCAATTGACATAGTAGGCTGTTGGCCTTGAGGCCATGGGTAACTGGAGGCCTACTGAAACTAATTTGCCACACGAGATTGAAAAAAATAAAATTACAATAGATAAATTAAACTAGGCAGACATTGTATTAAAGTGCAATAAACATTTTTTTTTTTGTAAAAAGTTATCATACTCTATTAAATTCAACTTTAAATTACAGTAAAAAAAAAAAAATATATATATATATATATATATATATATATATACATATACATAAGTGATCAAAAAATTTCCTTTGTAGTTACCAGCAAATTTATGTATATATATGTATATATCCACCCAGTCTCTAACGAGAAGAAAATACGCATGGTTGTATTCTACTCCAACCCAAAAACTAGCTCTTTGTTTATGAAAAACAACCTGAATATTAATACTGAGACCATTTCTAAAACCAACGTAGTATATGAGTTTAGGTGTGAATACGAGGGCTGTGAAACTCGTAACTCAACTTACATTAGATACACTAGATGTAGTCTCAGTAGGAGGATATCTATGCACTTACAAATATATCATAACCAAATCGCCACCCATGAGTACTTGTTAAGAACACTAGAATACTCACAAGTAATAGGGATGCACATAAACTTAAGCTTTTAGAAGCAATGTTTATAAGAGAATATAGCCCTATCATAAACATACAATGCAACATGATTTCCAACATTAGCTCGTATAACAATGTTCTCGCCCACACAGCGAACCCCACCCCTCTACCCCCAACCAAACCCTTCTGTGTCCACCACACCCTGTCAATGTGAAGTCGGGTCATAAGCACCCTCTCCCTCCTTTTCCCACCCACTCCCTCCGTCCTCCCCTCCAACCGACCTCGCAATCCCCACCCCCCATACTGACGCGGTCAAGACGGGTCACACCCCACTACCCCCTCCCCCTCCACCACTCATGCATGTTAGGCTCTTGACATATATAAGCCATTGGACCATGCTATCTTATGTCATTTCTTTAAATTTTTTACTTTTGTAAGTATTGTTCCCCAACGGTCTATGTATCTGTATTGGTTTAGGAATTGATGTCTATTTTCTTGATTAGTAATTTTTTTTTATTGTTTATACCATTGTTCTTTGTTTCTGTATGTTGGTAATTTCATATGTTACAGATTTTCCTGATGATGTCTCTTTGCAGATGAAACGTTGAGAATTAAATGAATTACTTTGGCAATCTGGCTTATGCCCACCCCCTACATGGCCGAGTCCTTGTTAGAAAGCTTGAGAATACCCATAAGAAAATTAACAACCTCCTTAATGCTGTCAAATTTAACAACAAGAGAATATGCTCCCTCAATATTCAAATATATATATATATATATATATATATATATTTATAAGATAATTTTTATGGCTGTCGCGCATAGGACTCGAACCTACAGCTCTGAGGCCAAGAGGCAACTAAGACAGAGCCTTAACACGCTCAGCTACAGGAGGTACAAATATCTCTGAACTCTGAATGCTACTGGTTCCTGAGATTAGGAAAGATCACTGTCTGCGACCCCATTTCCTTTTTCACCAGAGATCCGACCTCAACTTGTAACAGGGGGTAAGGACTAGAATGATTCCCTTTCACGCTTCACCATTGTAACTATGTGAGAAATTCACTAGTGAACAGCAACATCAATCAGATAATTCTTATGGCTGTCGTGCATAGGACTTGAACCTACCACTCTGAGGCCAAGAGGCTACCAAGACCATGCCTTAACCCTCTCAGCTACAGGAGGTACAAAAATCTCTGAACTCAGAATGCTACTGGTTCCTGAGATTAGGAAAGATCACTGTCTGTGACCCTATTTCCTTTTTCACCAGGGATCTGACCTCAATTCATAGCAGGGGGTAAGGACCAGAACGAATCCCTTTCACACTTTGCCATTGAAACTATGTGAGAAATTCACTTATGAACAGTGTCATCAATCAGATATATTTTATGGCCAACACACATAGGACTCTAACCTACCACTCTGAGGCCAAGAGGCTACCAAGATGGTGCCTTCACCCACTCAGCTACAGGAGGTACAAAAATCTCTGAACTCAGAATGCTACTGGTTCCCAAGATTAGGAAAGATCACTGTCTGTGACCCCATTTCTTTTTTCACCAGAGATTCATCCTCAAATCGTAGCAGGGGGTAAGGACCGGAACAAATCCCTTTCACGCTTTGCCATTTGCCATCTCAGTAGCCTCTTGGCCTCAGAGCAGTAGGTTTGAGTCCTTTACGCAATGGCCATAAAAATTATCTGATTGATGTTGCTGTTAACTAGCAAATTCTCACATAGTTACAAGGGTGAAGTGTGAAAGAGATTTGTTCTGGTCCTGTACAACGCTGAATGGGTCCCAGTGAACAGATATACATTTTTATCAACCACAATATACTTTATTTCTAAGCCATCAACATCGAGAGACTCAAGGAGGCCAACATGAAACTGAAACGTGATATGGCCAAGGACTCGAACCAGGGCTACCATGTGACAGGTTAAGTCACCAACACTTGTCACGTGGTAGCCCCAGTTCGAGTCCTTGGCTGTACCAAGTTTCAATTTCAGCATGTTGGACTCCTTGAGTCTCTCTTGATGTTGATGGCTTAGAATTAAAGTGTGTTGCGGTTCATATATATATAATATATATATATATATATATATATATATATATATATAAAAATATATATATATATATATATATACACACACACAAACATATATATATTTATATATACCAATGGCTTTTTCCCCCTTACAGGGGAGGTAGCCAAAAACATCTCATCCCCACATACTCCATATATATGTGTGTGTATATATATACATATATATATATATATTGGATACTGAAACTTGCCATATTTCTATAAATCTGGAGACCCACTAATAAGTTTGGCCTATGACCCACAAGCAGGTAAATACAAACCTGGGGTCACGGAGTTTAAACTTGAATCCATGATATGAGAGGTGAGAACTGATGCAATGTGCTAAAAGGTACACCATAAACAAACAAAAACTCTGTGCCAAATAAACCCCCTAAGTCATGCAACATTCTTTCACAGCTGGAGAATCTTCGCTCAAAAAGGAATGCTGAGTCACTTTCAATTTCCACTGTTCCTCCTTTACACTACTCTTTTTGAACCTCTTGTTTACTGTGCCTATAACTCCACCTCGTTCCTTTTAGCACTCTGTGGTGAGGGATAAGAGTACTACTACTATATTCCCCTATATGGTGTAAGAGCCAACTATATAGGGGTACTCTCTTTGTATTTTTCTCCCACAAGGAGTCAAGGCAAAAGTATGCTTCAACTAAACCACTTCTCTTATATACAGGGATGAGGCCTTTGTATGTATATATTTTCTATGGTGATGTCCTCTCCAGAGGAATTAAAACACCTAGCATTAACCAGAATAAAATCTTTAGCATGCATTACCATATTAATGATGTTACTTGAGATAGTCTTAATGCATTCATTATGATGGTATCCCCTCAGCTGAATAAAATCTTCTACCACTGGTCACAATAAAATTCATAGAAAATGTCACCATGCTGAAGGATCTAATACTAATTCATAACTGAAATTCTTAAATTCTTCAGTTCAGATGAAGCATCTATACATCCTAGGCACCATCTGACCCAATTATGAATTCATAGGTTATTGACCAATAGGCAAATCTTCTATCTACTGCATTATGAAACACCTAAGCAAGATGCTGTAACGATTATAATTTATTTCATATTATTTGTTTTTGTTTTGTTATCATTTGTCTGTCTGATTTTCATTTATTATTATTTACTATTTACCTGTTTGTTTATTATTTAACTATACCTATGCATTTATTTATGTATTTTATTTGTTATTTACATTCTTATAGTTTTTATTTATTATTTTATTATTATTATTATTTTTTTTTTTTCGCATCCGACCTAGATATGGACCAAAAGGTCTCCTGTCGGCATGCTCCGCCTTTACCCCCACACAAGGGGATGACTGACACCCACCCTACACCCATTAAAAGAGGGGACGGGGGGGGGGGGGTCACTGATTAAATGAAGCGAACCTGCTGTGGATGTGCTGTGTCTTGCTACATTGCTTCTGACCCTGGGCATTGGGCGAGAGACAATGGTGACCTGTCATCCAAGAGGTGCCAAGAAAAGAATGAGGGAGAGGTGGTGAATGGGAGTGGAATATGTAAGGATGAAATGGGTGGGAGTGGATTTATGCCTTTGTTTTTTAGCTATCTCCATTCCCTTGTTAGGGGGAAAAAAGCTGTTGGTATATGTATATATATATGTATCTACCTAGTTGTATTTCACAGAAAGAGAGCTATGCTCGTAGTGACCCGCTTTTGTATCTTTCCACAACCAGTTTGTTCTTAAAGTCATGTATAGTTTTAGCACTCACTGTTTTCTCATTCAGTTTGTTCCAGATAACTATCACTGTGTGGGAAGCTATTCTTTTTCAGATCTCTTCTGTAACTGTCCTTCTAAAGTTCCTTCTCATGTCCTCTTGTTGTTCTTCTATCCCACTTTAGTAAGTCATCTCTATCAAGAATTTCTATCCGTTTCATAATTCTGTAGATGATTAGCAAATCACCTCTTCTTTGTTCCAGGGTTGGTAGATTTAGTTCATCCAATCTTTGTTCATATGTCAATTTGGAGAAAGTTGGTGCCATCTTTGTCGTTGCTCTTTGAATTCTTTCTAGTTTATGTTTTTTTTTAACTAGGTGTCCATAGTGTCACAGCATACTCTAATTTTGGTCTTATCAGTGTAACTAGTATTTTCTTTACCATTTCTTCATTCATGTAGTCAAAGGCTACTTTCATTGATCTTAATAAGTTAAAAATTTCTCCGACTAATTTGTTGACACATTTGTCTGGTGCCATGTCATTTGAGATAGTTACTCCAAGGTACCTTTCTGAGTTTACTTTTTTACTTCCTTTGCACCAATTTTATATTGATACAATATTCTATTTTTGCTTTTTCCAATTACTTTTTGGAAGGAGTTTGAATGTGTTTGAGATGAGGTGTCTGAGAAGTATGATGGGGGTTACTAGGCTGGATAGAGTGAGAAATGAGGAGGTGAGGAGGAGAACAGGGGTGGAAAGGGAGTTGGGAGATAGAGTTGATGAAAGAGTATTAGGATGGTTTGGACACATGGAAAGAATGAGTGAAGAAAGATTAGTAAAAGAGGTATGGAAGGCAGATGTGGAGGGAGTGAACATGAGGGGACATCCTAGGATGAGGTGGATGGATGGGGTGAAGGGGCTTTGGGGAAGAGGGGAATGTCTGTTGAGGAAGGACGGGAGAGGACAGAAGACAGGGGTGAATGGAGAATGGTTGTATATGGATGATGTTGTGATGCATGAGGTGGAATGGGCGGGGGATGGGGGATGAGGTAGTATGTGTGAGCAAAATTTGATGCAGCCCGAAGGGATTTCTCCCCGTCTTCTCCTTTTATGCATGGGGGACGGAGAGGGGGGTCGCCGATTTAATGAAGCGGCCTTGCTGTGGATGTGCTGTGTCTTGCGACACTGCCTCTGACCCAGGGCAGTGGACAGGGTGCAGGGATGACCCGTCATTTAGGAGGTGCAAAGATAAGAGGGAGGGTGGAGGGGTGTGGAGTGTATTCAGGGATGGAATGGGTGGGAATGATTTTATGCCTTTTCCTTTTTGGCTACCTCCCTTGTAAGGGGGAAAAAGCCTTGGTATATGTACGTATGTATGTATGTATGTATGTATATGTATGTATGTATGCTTTTTCCAATTCCATTATGTTACATTTCTTGATGTTGAAGTTCACTTCACACTTCTGACTCCATTGTCAGACTTTGTCCAGGTCTTCTTGAAAAGATTTGCAATCTTCCCCTGTACTTACTCTCTTTAGTGGTTTTGCATCACCTACAAAGAAGTTCATATAACTTTCCACACCTTCATCCATATCATTTGTTTAAATAGCAAACATTATCAGAGCCAATACAGAGCCTTGTGGGACTCCACTTATCATATCTTCCCAATCTGAGTTCTTGTCTCTAAGTACCACCCTCATTTTTTTCCTGTTTAAGAAATCTTTCATCCATTCCAATGATTTTCCTTGTATTCCACCTATTATTTAAATCTTTCTTAGTAGCTTTTTGTGTGGTACTTTGTCAAAAGCCTTTTTGTAAGTCCAAGAAAGCACAATCTGCCCATCCGTCTCTTTCTTGTATTATTTCTATTGATCTTGTATGAATGTATGTAAGTATATGTATGTATGCATGTATATATATATATATATATATATATATATATATATATATATATATATATATATACAGACGCTCCTCAACTTATGTTTTAGTTATGTTCCGAACGTAAGTTGAAAATGAACGTAAGTAGAAAATGAACGTAAGTTGTTACTGTACCATACATCCGTAAATTCTATTACCGTATCTTATAAAACACCCCTAAATCATTAATTATACACATAACATTGTAAAATGATAACATTAATTTCAAATAAATTAAATTCAAGCAACATAAATTGAGATGGTGGAGGAGGAGGGGGAGGAGGAGGAGGATGAGGCAAGGCATGTTCAGTCTGTCGTTTGTGCCATGTAAACAATGGACGCAGCGTCATGCGTAAGTATCGTTTGAACTACGGAGAGCGCGCTAAACTAAAAAATTCACTAAAAAAAATTTTTTTACATTTTTTTTACAGTCGGTTCAAACGTAAAATCGAAAAAACGTAAAACGAATGAACGTAAGTAGAGGAGCGTCTGTATATATATATATATATATATATATATGTATATATATATATACATACATATATATACATATATATATATATATATATATATATATATATATTATATATATATTGTAAAGAAAAGAAGCAGGTTTTTTAATGCAAGTTGAATTGAATATGACAGCATTTTCATAATGATTAGACTTCTTAATATTAACAATTCTTCTGATCAGGATTTTTCCTGCTGGGAGGTGAGTACAAACAAGATTTCCATAGTATTCCATTTTTTAAAAATCAAGCTTTTGTCTTCAAAGAGACATCTTCAGGATTGACAAATTGTCTATGAGGGAAGTACAGCTGGTAGTTAAAAGATGGAGTACTCAAACTCGAATCATACCTGTTTGCCTGGAGGTCACGGGGGGACGGGAGGGGAGGAGGGGACATCAATATAACGTCATCTCAAGAGCGTATCATTATAGAAGGGAATACTGGTCATATTGGATTGGATATTTATTGTAGGTACATTATCTCTAATATGGAAAGCCTCTAAAATTTTTAACCTTCTTGGGTCCTCACTGTGTCCGATGACTTTGGTACACTTAATCAGGGTGTCTCTGTCAATAGTCTGGTCATGATGTTTTGTGTAATGTTCTTGTATAACCCCATCCTGCTAATGTAAAGATAGTCTTCTGCTGAGACTACATCTGGTATGTCCAATGTATGTATAATTACAAGGTACACAACGCAGCCCTTGGCAAAACATTGAAATAGGTACACCATGTTGGTTTTGGATTAGAGTCAGTTCGACCATTACCATTGTTTTTCATAACCAATGAGCTGATTCTAGGATTTCTATAATAAATACAAACCTGGATTTCAGAGTTCTCACTGGTGGTGTACCAATTTTTCTTAATAATATCCCTGATTGCTTTTTCATCGTTTTTTTATAAGAATCACCTTTACTGATTTTTATATATGTATATGTATGTATATACATACATACATACATACATATATATATATATATATATATATATATATATATATATATACCTCCCTTGTAAGGGGGAAAAAGCATTATGATATATATATGTATGATATATATATATATGTATATATATATATATATATATATACATATATATATATATACATATATACATATATATATTTATATGAGTGTCAGTGGAGGAAGAATAAGCGAAGATGGGCTGGAACTCCTTTATTGCTTATAGGTTTCGACTGACTCAGTCTTCTTCAGTAAGCTGTCTACAAACTGCTTGAACCTTACAATTATACGCTCGAAGACGGTTCAAGCAGTTTGTAGACAGCTTACTGAAGAAGACCGAGTCGGTCGAAACGTGTAAGCAATAAAGGAGTTCCAGCCCATCTTCGCTTATTCTTCCTCCACCCATACTCTCATCTGTCCGAACCATTCATCCATATATATATATATAAGGGATTTCTCCCCATCTACTCTTTTTCTGCATGGGGGGACAGATAGGGAGGTTGCTGATTAAATGAAAGGGCTTTACTGTGGATGTGCTGTGTCTTGCTGCATTGCTTCTGACCCAGGGCAGTGGGTGAGATGCAGGGATGTTCCACCATCCAAGAGGAGCCAAGAAAAGGGGGAGGAAGGGGTGGTGAATGGGAGTGGAGTATGTGGGGATGAAATGGGTGGGGGAGTGGATTTCTGCATTTGACTTTGGCTACCTCCCTTGTAAGGGGGAAAAGGCCCTTGGTTATATGTATGTATATATGAATCTGTCTTAAACATACACATATTACATATATATATATTGCAGAAAACCATATATATATACATATATATATATATATATATATATATTATATATATTATATATATATATGCAAACAATCACATCACCGTGATACAAAAATGCAAAATAACCACAGGAGAAGGGAAACCACTCAGGAAATAAGATGCTATAATCCGAACATTTTCGTTTTTGCATATATATATATATATATATATATATATATATATATATATATATATATATATATATACACACACACACACACACATACAACCATATATATGTGTGTGTGTGACTGTGTGTGTATGTATGTATTAGATAAAAAGCAGTACTTACCTCTTGATACGTTTTACAACCCCTTTGACTGGCACATTTTGCTAATATGATAAGTGATCCAAGGGCAAATACCACAAAAATCTGAAAGAAAAGAGGAATATCTCAATCACGTTCCACAACTGTTGTCTTGAGTTTAATTGTAATTCCAATGTAACCACCAACAGTCCTTCACCCCTCCTACACATCTACCTGGGAAGAAATGTAGAAATGATGTCTGCATTATATTAGTATAGGTATATTTCTATATTACTGAGGAGGAGGAAAAGGAGGGGATGATGATGATGATGATGATGATGATGATGATGATGATGATGATGATGATGATGATGAAGACAATAGTTCTCATTTTCCTTCTACTAAGCAGTGACACAGAAACAGTCCCATTCTTACAAAATGAGGAGAGCAGTGTAATGTGACTATGAGAAGGTTTCAGGATTGTTGTGAGCTGCCATGAGGTCATGGTTTTTAGTCTGAGAAATTGAAGGCAACAAATGATTGATTTACAAACTAATTATAATTCTTTGATAGAGGAGACAATTTTAAAACACTGAAAAGATGAAAAAATAGTTATAAAAATAATAATAAAATTAGATGATCATATCTCAAGAAATCCTATCACAGAAATTGTGAATGTAATGACATAGCTACTATAACAGATACTTGACATTCCTTACATCAAAGTCCATCAAATCAGGTTTTGACACTATTTGCTCAAAGTTCTTCCATGCTTATCAAATCTTTTTAAAATCATCAGTACAACACAATGTACTTACAATATGTAAAAGATTTCCTGACACAATGCCTCCAGACTCATGGAAGGCTCGTGGGAAGTTAAGAAGTCCTCCACCAAGAGCTGCATTGACAATCAGAAACATGGCCTTTCCCCAACCGATGCCTGTGGAATTTCACATATAAGAAATAAAATTCAAGAAACCACCAACACAAATAAGCATCGTCCCCAGGTCTTTCTTGCAGGAGACCCATGTCTCCCAAGTAGCCAGCAATGGCCACCAAGCAGGCCTATAAATCTCTCAATGAAAAAATATTGTGTTGTTGACTAGGAATTATTAGTGTGGGGCATTGTAGAATGTGGTGCTCTATATGTCTTCTGTGTGGGGGTTGAATCTAGGTTGATCACACAGACAGTTGTTGGCTTTTGTGATGAAAGGGCATCCCAATCCATGTGTTGCCATGGGTTAATGAAAATGGCAGATAGTAGTGGTGAAATCTGCACCAGCATTGATCAGGAACAGACTATGGATTGTAGTAGATTTATTCAAATGACAAGTAATATAGACCAATTAAAAATGACCATAATGAATGAATAACTGATGACTGTAATGGAACACATGATTAGGACAAACAGTATCTAAAGATGGCAACTGCCAATGGTTTTGATAGAGTAATCATCATTTGAGGATAAAGCCTCTATTGACTGCCCAAGCAAAATATTGTACAATCAATACAGGTTTTGTCCTCAAATGGTGTTTATTCTGCTGGGGTCAAAAAGGACTACGAGTGCACTTCATAAACAATTAACAGCCCTGGGAGCAAGGACTGAAAAATTAGAAAGGTGGTGGGTTGTTATGTATGTTCAAGTAGTATGCTGCAGAGGTGGTAGATATAGACATAAATGTATCATTGTAGTTGGATGGAAAGAGGAGCATTTATCAGCACAAATAGAAAGAGAAGAAAATCACAGGCAAAAAGCAAAAAAAACTGCAAGTAATTATGGATAATGATGAAGACACATAAAAAAATTGTATTTAGGTTAGTCAGATATATACAAAGAGGTGCACACCCAAGGAAAATAAAGTTTAAATTGCAGACAACGATTTTTTTTTCATTTCTGTAGAGGGATGCACCAGAGAAAATGAGAAAACAAGAAAAATTGTAGAAACTCCAAATAAAAGGACTGAACAGGATAGGATTGTGTTTTACTGGAAAGTGATGGATCAGAAGATGAAGTGATAATGAAGAATGAGAACTAATGAACTAAAAAGACTGGAAGCAGCTTACATTGCCTTGGGCAAGATTAAAGACAAATAAGTTTGATAAATGTCAATATAGAAATGGGACCCCATAGGTATGGCTCCAACTCTGTATATTTAGTAATTGTATATTGGGTAAATACATACACACATATGACACATTGCAAAGAGAGGCTATTCCCTTAACATACAAAACCTTTATGGTTTATGTACATACTCACATACATACATATACAAAGGGCTTTTTTGCCCTTACAAGAGAGGTAGCCAAAGTCAAAGGCATAAATTCACTCCAACCCATTTCATCCCCACATATTCCACTCCCAATCACCACCCCTCCCTCCCTCCTTCTTTTCTTGGCTCCTCTTGGATGACAGGTCATCCCTGCATCTCAACCACTGCCCTGGGTCAGAAGCAATGTAGCAATACACAGCATATCCACAGCAAGGCTGCTTCATTTAATCAGCTACCCCCCCCCCCATCTGGGGGTATTGACAGCATGTTGTTGTGGGGTTAAAAGCTGCTCAGAGCCACACATCATTTTGTCTGTGTTAGAGGAAATCTCTATTCATAGAGAAATGATGCTACTTTATTATAATGCAACTGCCCCTCCATTATGTTGTCCTCCCACTCTAATAAAACACTTCTCTGAATATTCATTTCCTTTTTTGCTGAACCCTATGGTAGGATAGAAAGAATACTGCCACCAGGTGTTACTACTTGAGTCATGAGTCATAAAAGGCAACAAAAATGGGATGGGGATAGGATCAGGCATGATACAAAAAAAAAAAAAAAAAAAAAAAAATACTATTTAAAAAAAATTATACAAACAAAGACACATTAGTTACCTGGTGTATAAGAAGTTTCACTAACTTCACATGAATCAATTCCACTATTTTCAATGATTAAAACTGGACTATCTTGTCTTATTAGGCCTCGGGGTGATCTGATAAGCCGGTCTTCAGAGTAGCCATCTATATGAGGTTGCTCTACTCCTATGTGTCCCATGCTGTCTGTATGTTGATGTAAATCTGTAAATATTTTTTTCAGCAATATAAAAACTATTTCATCAAATCATACATTTCCATTCTGTTCTCACATGCTCATCAAAAACATGTGATACATAAAGTACATCAGTTCCACCATATGTGCAAGAAGAGTGTTCTTGATAATTACTACATAGTGTGAATACAGGGAATCCCCTGTATATGAAAATCTTCTATATGAAGATTCAAAGGTATGAAAAGGAAAAAGTGAGGACAATTTTCTTTATACGAAAGGCATATGCTTCAATAGTACAAAAAGAGGTATGAAAAAATCATGAAACACTGTATAGAACCAAGTTCACTGCATGAGCAACTGCAGCACCTGTCTCACTTCAATATATGAATGATCAATATTTGAAAGTGTTTAAAGGTACATATCCCTTTCATATGTAGGGAATTTCCTATACTTAATTCAATGGGGAAAATGGAGTGAAGTTCTTGGATTTATCGTACATATACACATATGATATATATATATATATATCATTCACATTTTCACACAGTACAACTCAGAAACTACCACAATTAATGGTGATATACAAAGTAATTAGAGTTGTGATATCTGTGCTTGTGTGATCCTGGAATTTTACCCTTTTCCCATCTAAACTCAATCACCAACTGCTTCTATTTCTCCTTAGAATTACTGAGTGCAGTATCATTCACAAATAACAACTTGCTCATTTCCTTTGTCTTTTCATTCTTACTAACTAACTCCAAATCTGTCAAGTAGCCTACCTATTCAAGTGATAGTGGGGAAATAAGTAGTCTTCTGGTTGTGATCCTCACCTTTGGGAATTTTAGCCAGTCTTTGTTTCATTCCTGTGTGTCTGTCATACTGTGCTTTAAATGAGGCTATTAAGGGTGCAGTCACACACTCTGGGAGTACATTTCAGTGGCCAATGACTAATGGCAAACCGGTTTCCCTTCAGCATAGTTCTCCAGTAATCCAGTTTTGACAGTTTTAAGGAATGCCCTTTAAGGTTGTTGTCATTTCTAATAAAAAGTTTCCTTCATCACTCTACATATACAGTGAACAACTGTGACTATATCACAAAACTATAATATCGCCCTACATTCATCTCAAAACATTAATTCTGGCTGCCACAAACACCATACTACTTATTGTAAGACTCTTGATAGCACTCAACAGAATTTCCATAGCTCCATTTATCTATAATTCAGTCATCTCTTAACTAACATATAAGATTAATTGGCTTTGAAATTATAGAACTGATATACCCACAATGAGTGCACGAGTTTGGTCATCATTATATCCATCTGCTTTAATCCTCTCATGGAAAGGAGGAAGATGAAGAATATGTTAACGACCCTCCTCAATTAAGTGTCTTTTAGGTTAGTCTGAGTTAATTACTGCTCTTACCCCTACAAAGGATAACATAAAGAGTATGCAATCTTAATCAATACAATTGAGAGGCAAACTATTAGAATGGATTAAGACTTTTGATGGAAAGATACACAAGGACAGTAGTAAAGGATGAGATGACAAGCTGGAGAGCAGTAATGAGCAGAGTTCCACAAGGTTCAGTACTTGCACCAATAATGTTTCTTGTCTATGTTAATGACATGATGGAAGGAACAAGCTATGCCAACATGTTTGCAGATGATGCAAAAATCATGAGAAGAGTGAAAAATGACAAGGACAATAGAATTTAACAAAAAGATCTAGATACTATTTTTGCATGGAGCCATGAATGAGATATGAAGTTCAATACCAAAAAATGCAAAGTACTGGAAACGGACAATAGCGGCAAATGTCCATCCTTACACTATTCCTTGGGAAACAAACACATTACAAAAGCAAAAGAGGAGAAAGACTTGGGAGTGTTGATAAAAGACAACCTGTCATCTGACAGACATATCAACAGGATTGTGGGAGAGACATATGGACTACTGCAGAAGATTAAAGTGGCATTCTATTATATGGATAAAGAGATGATGAAAAAACTCATCGAAACCTTGATATATGATTGGAATATGTGTCAGTAGCATGGTCCCCATACAGAGTGAAGGATATAAGCAAGATTGAGA
This sequence comes from Oratosquilla oratoria, assembly GCF_046742065.1. Taxonomy (NCBI): domain Eukaryota; kingdom Metazoa; phylum Arthropoda; class Malacostraca; order Stomatopoda; family Squillidae; genus Oratosquilla; species Oratosquilla oratoria. The sequence goes on along the minus strand of NC_134818.1, from coordinate 26,756,675 downwards.
GAATACAAAGGGCAGCAACCAAACTGGTCCCCAGCCTGGGAGATAAACCATATGAGGAAAGACTAAAAGTTCTGCATCTACAAACTTTGAAAGATCGAAGAGAAAGAAGTGACATGATTACTGTGTTTAGGTCACTAAAGGGGATAGATTGCACTAATTTTTTTCCATATAGATGTATCAATATGTGGAATAGCTTAGAAGGTGATATAGCCCAAGCTCAAACAATACACGAGTTCAAATCTAAATATGATCATTGGAAACCAAAGATATAGATTAAGCTGGGACTGTACATGGATTTGAGTCTAGGTATGTTAGAAAATTAGAGAATAGGAGACAGGACCCATTAAGCGTTACTCCTTTCCTGTATACTAGTTAGGTAAATACACATAAATCTTATCAGTTTAAAAATCAAACTATGCTTTTGTTATTTGTTTCCAATGATTTGGGATAGAAACAAACTTCTATCACCCCCCAGACACCAGAGAGGATGAATTCCACAGCTTATATAAAAGCATAAGGAGCAAACTCCTAAATCAAACTACATCACTGCCTGAAATTGTAGTATTAGGTGACTTGAACTTCCCTAATGTGAACTGTGGATAGGATACTAATGTCATAAATACCAGTAATGTGCAGTTAAACATGTGGCTTGAATTGGCAAATTCCTCATACTGGTCCCAGGTGATGAAAACAGCAACCCATGGCAATAACATCTTAGATTTAACATGGACCAATGATGAAGATGCCATTGAAAATATCACTGTGACCTCCCACATCAATATCTGATCATAATGTTATGTGTGTAGAAACTAATTGGACACTAGAAAAGAAGAACCACAGGAATAACAAATACAAAAGCAGATTTTAGTTTAAATTTCCACAAAGCAGACTGGAAGGAGTTTAATAATGCACTGTCATTTATTGGCTGGAGAAATCTTCTTCACAATGAAGACCCAGTTTCAAACTTTGCAAATTTCTTGAACACAGTGGCCAACTTATGTGAACAATTTGTTTCCAGAGAGCAAAACAGTAGCAAAAGAACAGATAATTATAACAAAAGATGTAAGAGTCTGATGCGAAAAAAGCACAAGCTGACCAAGAGGCTTCCAAAACTCCTTGGTACTATGAAAAACTGTCTTGGAGCAGTTAAAATCCATTGAAGAAGAAATCATCAGCTCTCACCAGGAGAAGGCCTTGCATGCAGAACAAAATACAGTCAACAAAAATCAAAATAAATCCAGGATACTTCTACAAAAATGCAAAACAATTTGCACAAACCAAGCCTGTGATGGGCACACTGATTGATGACAATGGGACAGAATTCCCAGACCAAGAGGAAACTGCTGAATTACTAAACAACCAATACAATTTTTTTCTTCAGAAGTGTCAAAAGAATGTATTGAAAAAGCAATATGCTCACTATCTGGAACTTCCACCCCTGGCCCAGATGGTGTATCAGCACACCTCTTCAAAAACTGTATGTTGCCATTGTGGAAACCTTTAAAACTGCTGATGGAAGAATCTTTGAAACAGAGCTATTTGCATGTCCCACTGAAAACTGCAGCTATTGTTCCAATTCATAGAGGAGGAAACAGAAAAATACCAATAATCACCACCCTGTGTCCCTGACCTCCAACATGGGGGAGCTTTTTGAAAGGATTATTAAGGCTGCTACTGTACAATATCTTGAGGAGTCCAATCTAATGAATGAGACTCAACATGGCTTTCAAGCTGGTCGATCATGCCTGTCAGCCTTTCTTGAACGCTATGACACAATAATGAACAACATCTTATGTCCTGTTACAAGAACAGATGCCATTTATTTCAATTTCAGCAAGGTCTTTGATAATATGGACCACAAGGTTCTACTGCACAAACTCTGTGACCTAAAAATCTCAATAGAATTAGGTGCATGGGTTGCTGAATTTCTTACAGGAAGAAAGCAGTTTGTATGAGTACAGGGCAAGAGAATGTAGTAAGCAATGTGATCAACTTGGTCCCACATGCATGACATACCCACACCAGACACCTCAGAAATACAAATCTCTTCCTACGCAGATGACATAACAATCACATGCACACATCGTAACACAGACAAAGCTGCAGAAATAATCCAGCCATACCTTGATACACTCAACACATGGTTCATCACAAACAGACTCAAAATAGCTCCAACCAAATCTACAGCAACACTTCTCACTAACTAGACAAAAGAACACAAATACATACCTCATCTCTACATCAACAACACTCAAACACACCGAAAATTTTTGGTGTAACATATGATACATCCATGTCTTTCAAACAACACATCACAAACATAAAAAACAAATGCACACCTAGAATTAACGCACTTAGGTCAATCACTGGAACAACATTTGGACAAAACAAAGAAACTAATACAACAATATACAAACAATGCTTATGCTCAGTGATGAATTATGCGAGTCCTGCATGGGCTCCTAATCTCAGTGAGACACACCACAACACCCCTCAAATCATACAAAAAAAAGCCCTAAAAACAATTACAGGCTGCACAAATACAACACCTACAGACCATTTACACCATGAAACAAAAGTCCTCAAAGTCAAGGACCACCTCGACACGAGAGGCACAAACACTTGCCGCAGCCACCACAAACACATCACACCCGCTACACTACATAGCAGAACACCCACACACACCAAGAAACATTAAAACAACACCCAAAGACCTGTATCACACACAGATACTCTCTTCTCTTCCTCCACAACCACCAAATACCAGCCTCCGGAAACATATTCATAATCATATCACTCACCGCTCCATTAACACATTGAAAGATAACACATTGCTGCATGCCAGACCCCCTGATATCCACCCTTCTGAATCCTCTCTCCCACGAAAGGACAGAGTCCACCTGGCCAGACTGTGGTGCGGCCACCACCCAGCACTTCTAAGCTACCAGAAGAGGCTGGATGACCGCATTGTGAACAGCTACCCAGGATGTAACACTTCACCCTATACCATACAACACATAATGGAAGACTGCATTACACACAATCATGCACGCAAACAACACAAAGGATTACAAAGGATTACAACGGCGGAGCATGCTGACAGGAGACCTTTTGGTCAATATCTAGGTTGGATGCGAAAAAAAAAATCATAATAATACAATCATAATAATACAACATACACTCTATAAAGGATTTGTGGGAAAACCCAGTTTCGGCTGTGGCATTCCTTGGGGAGACGGGACTCCTCGGACAGACAGTCTAGGGAACGACAACAACAACAACAATAACTCGGTCCCACAAGGAATGGTCCTAGGACTGGTATTATTCCTTATTCTTATGTTGGACATAAAACTGTGGAATCAGTAGCTTTGCTGATGATACTAGGCTACTTAGAGCTATCAGTTCAGTCAGAGACAAGTTGACTTTATAGAGAGATCTGGACCATGTATATAATTGGGCTGAGGTTAACTACAAGGTGTTCAATGGTAGTAAATTCCAATACATCAACTTCAGATGCAAGGAGGAGACTAGTCACAAGAACTACATTAACCCCAGCCTATTTATAAGATAGAGAATGTACAAAATCTCTGTGTAATTTTATCGAGTAACTGTGATTTCAAGGAGCATGTCACAGTCCTAGTGAATTTTTTTTATCAACTTTCTGGCTGGATATTAAGAACATTTAAAACCTGAGATAAACTCACAATGCTAACACTCTGGAAATCCCTTGTACTGCCAAGGCTTGATTACTGGTACCAACTATGGAGTCCAACCAGTGCTAATGAAATAAATCTGTTAGAGAAAATAAAAATACAATTCACAAAAAATATAAACATTTAAAAGATCACAGTTACTCAGAAAGGCTAATGTCCCTGAATCTCTACTTTTTGGAGAGAAGATAGGATAGATATACCATAATATTCTTTTGAAAAATAATGGAGGAAAAAGCACCAAATCTGACAAGCCCTTTAATATCACAGGTGTCTGAATGCAGAGGCAGAAGCTGCATTATCAACACTGTTCAATGTGGCAGAGCTGCATCACTATAGTATAACAGCTTCAGATGAAGAGCTGCCCGACTCTTCAACTGCACCCCAAGAGAGGTTCAAGATAAAACGAGTTGCTCAGTGGACTCTTTCAAATGCCAGGTGGATAAATTCCTAGCCAAACTGGAAGATATCCCCAGAGATCCTGATGGGCAAAACTCCTTGGTGAAGGCTGAGGAAAACTGGAGGTGGACACGATGGTCGATGCATTAGCCTGGTGGGATGATAAACCCACCTAACCAAATCAAGTAAATCAAGACTCGAGTCATGTAAGTTCCTTAGAAAAAACAATCTCGTAAGACCAATAGATGAAATAGCGATATTAATTACCTTTTGAAATCCCATATTTACTCATTTCCCTTGCCTAAGGATATGGAGGAGCAGGAATTCTTATCCCCAACTCGAGGTACAGCTGATAACGTTAAGTTAGCAAGAAACCTTGTTACCAAAAAGAAAAGTTTGACACAAAACTTCGGTAATCTGAATTCATAAACTTACAATAAAACCTACATTTTCTTAACAATACTTACGTGAGCTCCTGGAAGTTCTACTAGATGCACTTGTGCCAGGTGAGTATGAATTCGGTGGAGTTGTACCATCTTCTCTTTCACCAAATCTTGCATACTTAGATCTTGCTCTTCGTTTCTTCCTCGATGCTACAGAAGCTATGACCCCAACCACAACCCCATCATAGTTATCCACATTACCCTCTTCCTGCATCATTGATAATGTTATATTGATCTTACAATTCTTTTCTTTAAATTATATGTGCTATTCAGCTCATTTGACGCTCACTGCATGGGTACTGAACGATACATTTTGCTGATACTACCTCCCACCATTCACACACTCGTGACTCCCCCTTTGTTTATGTTTGCTTGTCATTGTTAACAGCTGATACGGAGGACACTTTTACTACTTATCTAACAGTGACCAAATTTTACATCGTAGATTAGATTCATATATTATTATATAAGCTTGGATAATATTACAAAAATAAATCTTTGATAATTGTTCGGTCATTTGCAGATGCATTCGATCCATTAGTGAAAACTGCCATCATTTTTTTTTTATAGTTCTCAATAGTACCAGTTTTTTAATTCGAGATCCTAGTGCATTATGTTCGAGGACAGTACGAGTAACTTTTATGTGAGTTTAGCTTGTATGTGTCGAGTGACTCGTGTCTTTTGTCATGTTTTTAGTTAATTGGCCTTTTCTTGGAACTACATGTACTCTTTTATCTTTAGAGGGTTGTCATTTCTTATTTATTTATCTATTTATTTGTCTATCTATTTGTTTTTTTTATTTTTGATTCATTCATTTATTCATCTATCTATTGTATTTATATATTTATTTAGATTATTTGTTTTGTTTTACATTGTTTTATTCCATTCTTTTTATTCTTTTTCTCTGGAAAAATACATTTTCATATCCTGTGTTCTCATAGCTTGAAACTGTGTCCACATTTTTTTATTTTCATTATATTCTAACTGATTCATTTTCTATTTACCTATTTCCTATTTATCTTTATTTCTTATTTATTCATTTATTTGTTTGTTTATTTATTTATTTTCATTTAGTTTTTGTACAGACAAATTTATGTAACCGATTGTTCCCCCAAGGTGCACTTGAATAGGGTCATGTCTCCTCCCTCCTTTCCACGAATGACGATATATCCAGTGCAGAGTAATCCAAAACAACAACAAAATTTCAGGCACAAAAATAATCTTTTCACCTTTACAGCTCAATCACTTCATGAGTGACATCCAAACTCCAGAATCAGAACTAAACACCAATGTTATCTCACATTGCGGGTCACACGAGCATAGCTCTTCTCCCGCAAAATACAACTAGGTAAATATATGCAGATCACCTAATAATAAACCAACTAGGTATATACAAAATAGCAGCAAAGCACACCCAACCCTACTTGAATAAATTAGAATAATGACTCAAAAATAATAGAATGGAAGCACCCCTGAATTTAACAGCGTACAGCCTTACACCGTACAGCCGTGATTTAAACACCACCCATTGGAAAAAAAAAATAAAAAAATAAATAAACAATAATTATAATAAATAAATAAAACCAAATAAGATTCTAGCTCTCCCATTTGATAATTTAATCGTACGACTTTCAGCCCACATATCAAGAACCTGATAACAAAAATTTACTTACAGAGAGAACCTCTAATGGTCATCGAGTAATTCATAAGAACCACCCTTGACTACGTATCCACAGGATGATTCCTAACGATCAGCAAGACGAATAAATTAAAGTCTGTACAGAATGGAGCACTATGAGTAATAACAGGATGTTCCACATGAAAATGGCAGGAACACAGTCCTACACCAGAATCCGTAACACCAAACATCCATCACACATCACTCAAGCACCATCAACTGAACGTGAAAAATAGTATTATACTATTCAAACATATATAACAATCTGCCACACAAAAACACATACACACTCAGATCACTAAATAAGTCTTTCAAGACAGATCACCAAAATTAATACTCCAATACTAACCCCTAAACATAAGCCCCACAAAAAAAAAGAGAGAGAAAAAAAAAATAGAATCACACTGGCATGCCCGCGTTCAGGATACCATCCAGCATTAAGACAGTACCAACACAGAATAGGCCTGACCACAGACTCTAGCTGCCCCAGATGCAAACACCACGCAGAGAACACAGAACACTGCATACTGCAATACCCCACACTAACAATTCCCAGACAACCCACTTCCCTAAGTGAGTTATGGTCCCACCCGGAGGTTGTTGCAGGTTACCTGCAAAAGACCAGGAACGTGTTGGCCCTTCTTTCGTCCAAGTGGTTGAAGCAGATGTCCACTCGGATATCTAACCTCCTACCAACCAAATGCTCAAAATGTGTTGACGATGTTGTCCTTGGAATTAAGCAACTTCTCAGTCTCAGTTCTTAGTCGTACCAATTATAGACCATTCTTCCAATCTACCTGTGAATCTCCTCCCCCGGTTTTCTCTTGTAGGATAACCGCGTCCTCAGGTAACCGGACACGGCTATCTTTTCAGCCCATAAGTCATCAAGTTAAAAGGTTTTGTGTTGCTGTTTGGTAGACGTGAGTACAGTATGTAGGATAGTGCGGTGATTGCATCTGGGGCAACTGGACTCTCGTCTTACCAAACTGATATTTCTCATCACTTTGATCTATGTTCTTATTTGTGTATTTATGTGATTGATTAGTTGCTTGGTGAGTTGCATGGTTATTTATTTATTTATCTATTTTTGTCCGTTTGCTTATTTGTCTGTTTCATCAATAACTTGTTTACTTATGTATGCATGTATATATATATACTGTATATATATATATATATATATATATATATATATATATATATATATATATATACATTTTATTACTATTTATTCACCATACTTTTACTGGCTTAATTTTCTACCCAGCAGAAAAAATAAGTCTACTTTTAAGATTTACAGTATTTTATGACAATGCACCCGAACAAGGGCCTTATTTTGGTGAGAGACAGGGGGACATGACCCCTAACTTTTGAAGATTATATCAGCCACCCTAAAAAAAAGAAAAAAAAAAAAAAATCTTCTCAGGCCAATACTGGTATAATTCAATTTTGGGAAATAAGTATCTATCGTTTGCAAATTAAAATTCATTAAAGTTGAATAAAGATTCATACATCAAGGATTTATAAGGACTGGTATATATGATTATGTGACATTGAACTTTTCCTACTATACAACAATTTTCTGTTATGTTGAGGTAAAGTTAGCGGTTTAAATCATAAGCCGAATATAAGTTTTCTTATCTTATATCTTTTCCTCCGCCAAGGAAAACATTGGCCTGCTTTCATTATCTTCTTATCATGCCTATGTATGAACTTCTATGTACTACCGTTTTGAAATCATATCTTATCTGCTCACAAGACGTGAGTTTCAATGACCGATATCTAATTAGCCCTGTACCTACTGTGGCGGTCTGACAGGACTCTGAACCATAGCGTAGTATCATTATCATCATCGATTGGGGGCGTCATACGCCAAGGGCCGCGTTGCTTCACTCACACGCCCACGCCGATTCCAAGGGTTTCTCCGAGCAAGTTCTCATGAAAACACCCTTCCCATTCCAAACAACTCTCGACAGGTTCCCCAGTTATGAATTCTGTGGGCGTCCCCTTCGTTTCCTCCGTCGAGGGTTGTCTCTTGTGGAGACAGTCCTGTGAGGAAGATCAACATCAGGAAAACATGCTACGTGTCCATATAGCTGAAGTTGACGTTCACGAATTATGCATATAACTGACCTAAATTGAATCTCACAGTAAATTCTCTGGTTTGATACGAAGTTATTCCAGATATACCAAAGGCACTTAGTACCAAAGACATCAAGACGATTCTTCAGGTCAGCAGTCAGTGTCCATATCTCATGGCCGTACAGCAAGACAGGGAGCACAAGTAGCTTGAAGATTCGAATCTTAGCCCTCATGGATAAATAACGACAACGCCATATATATTCTGGCTGAGGCTGAGTCCACAACACCATAAGCAATACCAATCCTTCGAAGTACTTCCTGAAATCGCTTGTTTGCGAAAACGTCGTCATAACTCAAAATATCGAATTTTTCAGGAGAGGCATTTTAAAGTTTCAAAACGCTCCCAATATTATAAAAAGCCCTCAAACACCATAGGTGGAACATTTTTTGGAGCATCAAATACGCCTCTAAAGTTTATAGAAGTTGAAACAATCATAATCTTTACTAAGTCTAAAATATTTGTTGGAACAAGTTGGAACATGTAAGGTTATGTCGTTGGGACATTTAGTACTCCCTAGCGGTCTATTTTTGAGCTACAGATATGACACTGTTACCAAAAAAATCCGTGTTTGAAGATGAATATGTCTGTATAGATAACTCAACAATTCAGTTTTTTGAGTTATGGCGACGTTTTCGCAAACAAGCGAAATGACCCGCCACTGCTGTGCACTACATTGCCAAGGTATGTAAAGCCTTCCAAGACTTCAATGTCCTCGCCCAATGCATGGGCAGAGTGAACTGTGTCATCCAGTAAGCCCCTAAACTCCTGGACATCGACCTTGGTCCAGGAGACCTGAAGTCTAAGCGGTCTCATCTTCCTGTGCAGTGACTCGAGGGCTGCAACCAAGACCTGTATCGACTCTGCAACAAAGGCAGTGTCATCAGCAAACACAAGGTCAGTGACCTTGCTGTTACCGATGGATGCTCCGCAACGACAGTGATCGACAACTCTTTTCTATACCTAGTCTACGCAGGTGTTGAAAAGCGTTTGGGTGAAGACACATCCTTACTTCACTCCTGAATTAACAGGAAAGAAACTAGACACACCTCCTCCATAGTTTACAACACTCTCTGTCCCAGAGTATAAGCCAGATATCAAATCAATAATCCTTGCATTAATCCTACGGATCCGCAGATGATTCAGGAGCAGTCCACGACGCACCGAGTCAAACGCCTTCTTGAGATCAACATAACCAGCAAGAAACCCTTGTTGAAACTCACATCGGCGCTCCAAAAGAATACGAAACACTAGGGTCTGATCAGTTGCTGACTTATTAACTTGGCGTGAGCCATGACTATTCAGGCCTCTTAAGATTTAGCAGATGTGAACAAACCTATGTCAAGAATAGACGGGCAAGCACCTTACCTGGCACACTGAGCAGTGTAATACCGCGGTAGTTGTTGCAGCCTTGCCGGTCCCCTTTTCCCTTCCAGATAGGGACGACCAGACCCTCTTTCTAGTCGGAGGGAATGGTATCGGACTACCAGACAGCAGACAGTACTGCACGCAACCCACGGATCATGGCTTCACCTCCAGCTTTCAGCAACTTCGCACTTATGTTGCAGATGCCAGCTGCCTTTCCACCCTTCAACTTACAGCTTCTTTGACCTCTGTCAGAGAGGGCGGAAATTCATCTTTCGGTGGACCAGGAACCGCCACCTGAACGCCACCAAGGGGAAGTTTTCCGCTTGGAAGGTCACCCATCAGCAACTGCTCAAAGTACTCAGCAAAAGGGCTACACCCATCCACACCTGGCACTAGCTCGTCATCAGCTGTTTGAATTGTGCTCCTCTGGACCACAGATTTGGAGAGGATTTTTTTAAGGGCTCGGTAAGCAGGCCTGAGATAACTTGCATCAAAATGGCCCTCGGTATCTTCAGCAATTCCCCTGACGTACTTATTCTTACCTATTTTCATGAGGGCTCTAGTCCGCCGTTTTTGAGTCATGTATTGGTCCAGGTCCCCAGCCATACTAGTGTAGCAGTTGTACATACATACATACATACATACATACATACATACATACACCAAAGGCTTTTCCCCCTTACATGAGAGGTAGGCAAAAGACAAAGGCATAGAAACAACTCCCACTCATTCCATCTCCAACATACTCCACTCCCCTGTGCCCTCTTCCCTTCCTCTTATCTTGGCACCTTCTGGATGACGGGTCATCCCTACATCCCGTCCACTGCCCTGGATCAGAAGCAGTGTCGCAAGACACATCACATCCACAGCAAGGCAGCTTCATTAAATCGGCGACCCCCCTCTCCGTCCCCTCATGCAGAAAAGGAGAAGACGGGGAGAAATCCATTTGGGCTGCGTCCTTTTATTTCTCATACATACACCCTCCCCCATCCCCCCCCACTCCCCCTCATGCATCACAGCATCATTCATACGCAACCATTCTCCATCCATCCCTATCTTCTGTCCTCTTCCGTCCTTCCTCAACAGACATTCCCCTCTTTCCCAATGCCCCTTTTACCCTATCCATCCATCTCATCATAGGTCGACCTCCCATGTTCACTCCTTCCACCTCTGCCTTCCACATCTCTTTTACTAATATTTCTTCACTCATTCTTTCCATGTGTCCAAACCACCCCATACTCTTTCATCAACCCTATCTCCCAACTCCCTTTCCACCCCTGTTCTCCTCCTCACCTCCTCATTTCTCTTATATCTAGCCTAGTAACCCTTACCATACTTCTCAGGCATTTCATCACAAACACGTTCAAGTAGCAGTTGTAATATACTATAATGTAACGTAGTGCGTAATTTATAACTGCGTATGTACCTACGCGCATTCTCTGGCGCAGCAAGTAACATACGCCAATATGTTTTAAATAACCCACTGTCGGAGAAACAAAGCAATAGAAACAGACGAACTGTATATTTCGACCACTACTGTGGTCCTCTTCAGCAGATAGGTACAAGGTAAGATGTACAAGAATATATACAGTGAGAGAGGGACAAAGTGGGAACAAGGGGAGGTGGCTCAAGTTACATGTCCGAGGTGGGGCGGACTCGGGAATGGTAACAATTTATTCACAGCATAAGTTGTTATACAATCAGGTGACTATTGCCCTTTTGGTGTGTTGAAATTTGGCAAGTGTTTGATATGGAAAGATTCGACTATCTCCTACAGCTACAATTGGACTTATAAATTATTTCTGGTTTGTTTCAATCTATGCGGTGATCCTTTGTTGATGTATGGAGGAAGACCGCGGAGTTGTTTTGTGCATACCTAACAGAGTTTTTGTGCTCTTTTACTCTGGTATTGAGGTCCCTACCAGTTTGACCCCAGTAAACCTCATTACAATCTTTACAAGGTAGTGGGTTGTTATCTGATTTGGGTTTATGATGTATGTTTACTACTTCATAAAAAAAATTATTAGGATAGTTGAAGACCAATTTGATTTTATCTTGTGGTAACATTTTAGAAGCTTCATCCAATAAATGGTTGTATGGGATCTTTATACATTTATTGTCCCAATTGTGCTGGTTCTTTGTTTGGGAAGAGTTCTTATAATGGCTGATTTTTGCCTTGCTAAGAGCTTTTGTTAACAACCAATTTGGATAACCTAATTTGCTCAGATGTAGGTTTATTGTTTCTAATTCTTTATTTAAAAATTGAACGCTACAAATTCTTAATGCTCTTAAATAGAGGCCCGAAGCAACACTTAGTTTAACCCTTTCTGGATGGTAACTAAAAAAAAGGTAAATAGCTACCAGTATGCGTGGGCTTTCTATATACTGTGAAATCCAAATGTCTATGACCTTTGATCACTAATATATCCAGAAAGGGAATGCTGTTATCTTCTTCCCATTCAACTTTAAATTTTATACTAGGTGACAAATTATTAAGTTTGAAATGAAAGTCATTAAATGTTCCCCAACTATCGTCCCAAAACGTAAAAATATCATCAACGTATCTAAACCAGATCATGTCGGGTGGCTTTATGTCCGGTACCAACACGGTTTCGAAATATTCCATATAAAGATTAGATAGTACTGGGGAGAGATTAGAGCCCATACTACATCCAAACTTTTGGTCGAAATATACAGTTCGTCTGTTTCTATTGCATTGTTTCTCCGACAGTGGGTTATTTAAAACATTTTACTAAATGTGCTACTACATTTTCGTCTTGTGATACGCCAATATGTCGGTGCCACATCATATGATATATAACTATGTATACCTATGCATATATTCTATCGGTATCGAGTCCTACCTTATTCTGTAACATCTTAGCATGTAGATGCCTTATATGTATCCATGTTCATAATGTAATCCTGTATATACTATATAAGTATCTCCTACGTAGATAGGTTAGACGTGGCAACTCTGTATGCCCGGGCAGAGACGCCGCAGGTCTACGACCTGGGGTCATTGAGGAGTTAGCTACTTGCGTTGGTTGAGTGTAACTTAACAATAGCCAATGCCACGTAACCTCGACTTTGATTTACTCTATCCACAAGCGTAATTATCTTGAACGACACCATACTGGGAGTATACCCCAACTCTATTCTCTCCAGTGTCTCTCGAGATGCCACACCACTTCACCTTGGGCGCCCTCCAACGCACTCCTCGGCAGCTTTCAGAGTTTCATGTTTAAAAAGGGAGATATCACTAAATCCATATGAGTAAGTAAATAAGTAAGTTTATTTGGCAATGAATCAATATACATGAAGTGCAGATAATGAAAAGAACACATAGTTCGAAATAACAACTACTTTTGCCGAGGATGTATATATATATATATATATGTATGTATATATATGTATGTATATGTATATATATATATATGTATATATATATATATATACTGTATATATATATATATATATATATATATATTATATATATATATGTGTGTGTGTGTGTGTGTGTGTGTGTGTGTGTGTGTGTGTATATATATATATGTTATATATATACATATATATATGTATATATATATATATATATTATATATATATATACAGTATATATATATACAGTATATATATATATATATATTATATATATACATATATATATATGTATATATATATATATATATATATATATATATATCGTTGTTATTGTGTTTATTAATATTTATCATAAAACCTGTGATAAGTAACAGCAGTATTGTTACTGTATTTGTTACAAATATCTAACTAAAATGAATATAAGTACATACATACATATACCAAGGCTTTTTCCCCCTTACAAGGGAGGTAGCCACAAAGGAAAAGACATAAAATCATTCCCACCCATTCCATCCCTGAACACACTCCACACCCCTCCACCCTCCCTCTTATCTTAGCACCTTCCTAAAATTTCAAACATTTCTGCTAAATTTGGAATATTTACATGTGATCGAATAATTCCTAAACCTTAATGTCATTCCTTCATAGAGTGTGCATTTTCTCTTTTTTACTTACATACATTAAACGTTTTCTTTGTTTGCTCTTCCTATACCCTCTGCCTCTTCTTCCCTCTCCCTGTCCTTTCCTCCTCCTTCTCTCCCTCTGTCTTTCCCTCCCCCTCTCTCCTCTTCCCCTCCCTCCCTCCCTCCCTGCCGTCCCTCCTCTCCTAAGAAAACACTTCTGCAGCTGTCCTCATCAGCTGACCAATGCTGCTGCAAGTGGTGGTGTGTTTGTTGATTTAGTTCTGGCTAATTCCAAGCGATTTTGATAAGGGGAGGGAAGGGACACAGACAGAAGAGGATTTCCAGAGGAAGATCCCTTTGATTAAATCGTTTAATGGAAAAATATGAATCATATCACTGTGCTATTTATATCTTGATTTGATTTGATTTTGTCCTAATTCGTTTCGTTCTATTATATATTATATCATATTATATTATATTATATTATATTATATTATACTATATTATATCATATTATATCATATTATATTATATTATGTTATATTATATTATATCATATCATATTATATATTATATTACATTACATTATACTATATTATTCTATTATTACTCACAATCGTGATACCATGGACATTTGTTTCCGTAGAAAAAAAAATGGTTTTAAGAAGCATATTACACCTGACAAGAATTACCAAGGTGAAAAAAGTCTCGCCCGCCCTCTTATTACTTGTCAGTACTGGCACACACATTTCTTTCGTGTCAAATCGAACGAAAAGGCTGCATGACTTCAAGTTCCAGTATGACGACAGACACGAAGACATAATCTATCTATTGATTTATAAAAATATTTATACATTTATTAATTTACTTACTTATTTCTTTGTTTATTCATTCACTTATTCATTTATTCATTATATTTTTTCACTTTTCTCAAGTTGCCTTTCAGCGTCGCCTACGTCAAGTCGCTTCGAAGAAAAAATCCCGTTTCTCGCGCTTTTCCCCATTCTCTCCTCCAACTATCAACCGTTATCTTATTTTCTTCTCATCTTTTCCCTCATTTTCTTTCTTTTTTCTCACCAAAATTAATTCCCCACTTTAGTTCTTCCTTCATACAACCCATTTTTCCTGTACAAAACCTTATTTTTCACCCTTAGAAGTCGTAGTACTAATTCCTTATCTCTACGTCCCAGCACAACTCTGAGCATCTACCACCAATATTATTTTTCTTCAACATATTTCATTATACTCCTTTCTGCAATATAATTGCAAAATTATGATAATAATAATAATAATGATAATGATAATAATGATAATGATAATAATGATAATGACAATAATAATGATAATAATAATAATAATAATAATAATAATAATAATAATAATAATAATAATAATAATAATAATAATAATAATAATAATAATAATAATAATAATAATAATAATAATAATAATAATAATAATAATAATAATGATAATAATAATAATGATAATAATAATAAATACATATACATATATGTACAAACGGCTTTTTCCCCCTTCCAAGGGAGGTAGCCATATTCAGACATAAATCCACTCCCACCCATTCCACCACCACTTACACCACTCCTATTCACCATCCCTCACTCCCTCTTTTCTTGGCTCCTCCTGGATGATGGGTCATCCGTGTATCTCACCCACTGCCTTGGGTCAGAATCAATGTAGCAAGACAGCACATCCAAACAAGGCCGCTTCATTTAATTAGCGAGCCCCCCTCTCCGTCCTCTCATGCAGAAAAAGAGAAGACGGGGAGAAATCCCTTCGGGTTGTGTCAAAATATCATTCACACATACTCCCTTACTTACACACCCATCCCCCATCAACTCCCTTCCATGCATCACAGCATTATCCATACACAACCATTCTCCATTCTCATCTTTCCCAATGCCCCTTTTACCCATCCATCCATCTCATCCTTGGTCGTCCCCTTATGTTCACTCCTTCCACCTCTGCCTTCCACACTTCTTTTACTAAATTTTCTTCACACATTCTTTCCATGTGTCCAAAACATCCTAATACTCTTTCAACCCTATCTCCCAACTCCTTTTCTACCTTCGCTCTCCTCCTCACCTCCTCGTTTCTCACTCTATCCAGCCTAGTAACCCCTACCATACTTCTCAGGCATTTAATTTTAAACAAATTTAAGCTCTTCCTCTCTTATGTTCCATGTTTCTCCCCCATACAGTGCTGTCGGCACAATCATCCTTCATACAATCTCCTCTTAGCATCCATTCCCAAATGTCTATTTCTCATTACACTTTTTAATCCCCCAAGTCATTTATTCGCTTCTTTCAATCTACATCCTACCTCTACCTCCACTTCTCCCTTTACCGCCACATTCGCACCCAAGTATCTAAAACTGTCCACTTCCTCTGGTCTCTCTCCCTTAATACTCACTTCTAATTTGCTGCCATCCTTTCCCCTTGTACATCTGACTAACTTACATTTACCCACATTTATCTTCAACTTCCTTCTTTCACACACCTTCCCAAACTCCATCACTAACTTCCTTAATCCCTCCTCTAATCCTACTACAAGCGCATTGTTGTCAGCGAACAACAACTGGCTTATCTCCCACTTTTCTCCATTTTCTTTAACCATCTCCAATCCCCGACCCCATTACCCTTGCGTTTACCCCTCGCATCACCCCATCCATGTATAAATTGAATAGCCAAGGCGACATAACACATCCCTGACGAGGTTCCACCTTTACCTCAAACCATTCACTCTATTTCTAATTCTAACACAGGTTCTACTACTCTCATAAAAGATCTTGAGTGCGCTGAACAGCTTTCCTCCTATCCCATATATCTGCAATACCTCCCACAGTGCCTTTCTGTCTATCCTGTCATAAACCTTTTGCAAATCCATACAGGCCCAAAATACACCATTACCTTTTCCTATAGCTTTCTCACATATCTGTCTTACCACAAAAATATAATCCACACAACCCCTACCTGTCCTAAATTAACACTGTTCCTCTCCTAATCCTCTCAATCAAAACCCTCCCATAATCCTTCCCAGCTACACTCAACAAACTGATCCCTCTAAAACTACTACACTCACACTTGTCCCCTTTTCTCTTGTAAAGTGGAACTATACAGGCACTCCGGCACTCTACCCTCTTTTAAACTAATATTTAACAACTTACCAGTCAATCCACCATCACTGTACCTCCCTTTTTTAGACACTTCACATGGCACCCATTCAACCCAGGTG
>NC_134818.1:26734678-26737178 GCF_046742065.1 Oratosquilla oratoria | reverse complement strand
AGGTCGAGGAAATCACTCAAAGTTACGTTCTGTCACGTTCCAACCGGCCCTCTGTTCAGCAACTGCCCATGGATGGCGACGACGACGACGGCGCCGACGACGATGACGACGACAATGACGACGACGAAGACCGATTATAAAATAAAGACAATGACAAGGGTGACGATGGTAATGGTTATGAAAATGGCGTCAACGAAGATGAAGGCGATGAAGATACCAATGATAAAAACTGCAAAGACGACGACGACGACGACGGCAATGACGGCGGTATTATATAAGCCGATAGAAGAAAAAAAAAAAATTGAAACTGCATTTCCGGGTTGTTGGTTTATTAAAATAGTTTTGACATTTTCAAAACGGACTCCGCTGTCTAACAATTTTATTCAGGTGAGAGAAGTCCAATAAATAATCGAATACATTTTAATTTGATGAAAATTCGTTTTAGAACGAAAAAAGTCCTCATCCGTCATTAATAATGTGGTATGCATACATAAATATATGTTATATATATATATATAAATATATATATGTATATATATATATATATATATATATATATATATATATATATATATATATATATATATATATAGACACACACACACAAGTCAACAAATCCGAAGAACAACAAACCAAATATTCATCAAAATTAGTGAAGAAAACGATTCGTCAAAATCAAATGAAACGACCGAAGTACCTTTCCCTTGTCTGAACCCTCATTTTTTTTCGTGAATAGTTGATGATGACGTTGCAATCTCCCTCTTGCAACACTCAACTGTGCAACACTGCAACTTTGAGAGTGAATGGGCGATGATGCAGCCAGAAGTGCCTCAAGACCTGTGCTGGGGGAATCTGAAATAATATATAAAAGAATTTAAGAGTTTGATCGATGAGAAAGAGGAGACGGTACTCGACGAGCGTAGCACCTTCCATGGATATTGTAATTTGATATATATTATTAGGCAAACATACACACACACACACACACACACATACACACACAAAACAGACAGGTAGACAGATAGATTAAGAGAGAGAGAGAGAGAGAGAGAGAGAGAGAGAGAGAGAGAGAGAGAGAGAGAGAGAGAGAGAGAGAGAGAGAGAGAGAGAGAGAGAGAGAGAGAGAGAGAGAGAGAGAGAGAGAGAGAGATGTTATATATGGGAAATGTCCTGAAGCCAGAAGAAAATCTGTAGGCGATGTCACGATGTAGCCCAGTGGATACCGTGTCAAACTCATGGGCAAGTGGTCGTGAGTTCGACCCTCTGTGAACTTCTATCGTTGGTTCTCGACAGTCCTGGCCAGGCGGGAAGGCGAGCCCCAACATCAGAAAAAAAAAAAAAAAAAAAAAAAAAAAAAAAAAAAAATGGTGGCATGCCGCAAATGAGAGGGCCTTGTTCTACCAGGGGTTTCTCACTTCCCACTTGATAGGAAAAGCAAGAAGTACGACATGGAAAAAAGAAAAAGAAGAAAGGACAGAAAAGACGACATAAGAAAAGAAAAGATGAAATAAAAGAAAACTAAGAAAAAAATAGAAAAATACAAGAAAAAAGAACAACAACAAGAAATGAAGAAAGCAAAGAAAGACAAGATATTAAGAAGAGAGAAGAAAAACGAAGAAAAAAGCAAAAGAACGAAAAGAGAAGGACGAAAAGGATAGGAAAGGGAATAGCACGGAATAAAAAAGAAAATAAAAACAAAAAAAAGAAAGAAAAGTAAAGGAGATAAAAGAAAAGAAAAGGAATGAAAAAGAAACAAAAGTCAAGAGGAAGAAAAAAAATACAAAAGAAAAGAAAAAAGAGAGAAAAACAAAAAAGAAACAAAGACTTCTGAAAAAATAATTAAATAACAGAAGTGAACAGCCACGCTTTTAGTCTAACTTGATTGTAACAACCACTGTTGCTTGCCCACCACTGTCACAGTACAGTAGACCCTCCGAGGCACTGCAAAGAGCATCAGACACAGAACTGCACATGATGACGTCACTCTGGCGTCATCGTGACGTCACGGAAGGACCTAAGCGACATCAGGGTCATACCCTTCAGTCACTGAGGACGTTCCTCGGAGGAGGTGAGAGAGAAGGGGCGACACATGTCAAGCCTGTGGTTAGGTAAGTATAACGTGGGTGGTGCACCCTTCACTTGTGTGTGTGTGTGTGTGAAGATGATGTGTGATTTGACCCGGCTACCCCATTGTAAGTGGGAAAAAATTGTCTAGTTTGCGTTGGTATGTGTATGTATGTATGTGTATGTGCGCTTACGTCAGTATGTGTGTGTGTATGTATGTATGTATGTATGTATGTATGTATGTATGTATGTATGTATGTATGTATGTATGTATGTATGTATATATGTATGTATGTATGTATGTATGTATGTATGTATGTATGTATGTATGTGTGTATGTATGTATGTATGTATGCATGTATGTATGTATGTGTGTATGCATACATGCATGTATGTATGTATGCATGTATGTATGTATGTGTGTATGTATGTGTGT
>NC_134818.1:26727178-26732178 GCF_046742065.1 Oratosquilla oratoria | reverse complement strand
GACAAAAGTCTGCCCCAGCTCCTGAAGCCAGTTAAGTTATGCAACCTTTAAACCCCGCAGGATTTATGAGGATTAAGTTATAAAAATCATTCATATCACTGAGAGACAGGAATGTATAAGAAAATATTAAACTAAGGCAATTGTTGTCAGCAGTCAATTCTTTGGAAAAAAAATTGGTGGGGAAGGAGGAGAAAGATGAGGAGGAAGAGGAGGGAGTGGGAAAGGAAGATGATGAAAGAGGAGGTTTGAGAGATGTGGGAGAGAAAATAAGGGAGGGGTAGTAGGAGATAGAGGAGGACAGGGAGGAAATGGACGAGGAGGAGGAGGAGGAAGTTGAGGGGTAAATGAAGGAAAGGGAAAATGAGCTAATGGAGGAGGTTAGAGAGGAGGTGAAGGAGGAAGAGGAGGAGAAAAGGGAGTATGAGAGCGATCATCTGGGGGGGGGGGGGTAGAGAAGAGAGGAGTTCACTGAAGAAGGAAGATCTTCCGAAAGTGTAGAACCCACACCAAGTGTTGCGGGTCGAGTGCGCGCACGTGGTGCCCGCGCATGCGCGTGGATTCCCAGACCTTCCCGCCTCCCCTCCGCAGTACAAATCCAGTATTGGGGCAGGGTGGGCGGGGGCAGTTCGCAGAAGAGGGATTTGCCCGCAGGTCCTTCGAGAAGGTGGCTAGTGTTGTTCGAAAGACGAGGGTGGGAAGGATGGGGGAGGAGGAGGAGAGAGAAACATTGGGTCCTTTAACTTCCATCCCACTCAACCACTACCGTACTCCTCTTCTCCAGAGCTTTATCTCTACCTCTACTTCTATCTCTATTTCTGACTCTATTTCTATCTCTACTTCTGTATATCTGTAGCCATCGAGCCGTAAGTTCTATCTACGTTTGTTCTCTAATTCTTTATCTACTCCTCGTCAGATCTATATTTTCCTACCTAGTGTCATCATATCACTAGTCATCACAATTTCTTAACTCCATTCATCAAAATGTCCAGTTGTTTATTTAATTACAACAGTAACTAGTAACATCAATATCAATAATAACAAAAACAGTAACGATGACGACTAACAGAAACATCAACAACAGCAATAACATAAGCTACGACTACTACGACAAGAACAAGAGTAATAACAACAAAAACAACATCAACAACAATGATAGACACACTCATTGTCTTTCCATTCTCCATGTTTACTCTCTCCCTCCACTCTGCTCTCTTCCACCACCCCCTTATTACCACTACGAGACAGTACCCAGCAAGCGTTGCCCCGTTCCTGTATGCTACAATTAAAGCAAATTAGATACCAACCACTACTACCACCTACTCTCCTGTCTTCAACTATCCTCACCACCCATTCACAACCCACTACCCTATCACCACCATCCCCCTTTCTTATACCAATTCACTCTATTCCAGGGAAGTTTCAACTCTTGGTGCTCGTGGGTCGAGCAGTCCTTGTAATGGTATGCTAATCGACACCTGGCTCGACATCTGCCCTCCCTCGACCAATCACGCCCCGCCTCTGTGACCGACTCGGGAGCGTCGGCCAATGAGAAGCCGCGCTTCCTGGGTCGCGTCGTCTGAGTTTGTGTTGTGTTCCAACAACGACGACGACGTATGGGGCATGGGGACAAGGCAGGTAGCGCCTGTCAGTCTTCAACATGGTGACGCACTTTTAAATATTCAATTCTAGCTAAGGATAAAGGATTTAATACGCCTTAAAAGGCATAGGCTCAGGGCTTGAATGGGGTCTCGGTCGAATGAGAGCTTTTTCGAATAAGAGGTCGCTTTCTCATGTGAAGAGTAATGAGTGTTCTAAAAGGATAGATTTAACGAATTAGGTCACCGTGTTGAAAAGGTTGCAAGGGATTTCCAAGGATAACTGAACTAAGTGTACCCATTGACTAGTGATATGTATCTTACTTTATTTCATTTTACTTTATTCTATTCTATTTTATTTTGTATTGTACTGTTCTATTATATTTCGTTTTATCTATTATTTCATTCTACTTGATTCTATTTGATTTCATCTTACGTTTTGTTTTATTTCACTTTTCTTTATTTTATTTTACTCTATTTTATTTCATCTGACTTATCTTATTTCATTCTATTTTATTTTATCTTACTTTTTGTTTTATTTCGTTTTTCTTTATTTTATTTTACTATTTTATTTCATCTTATTTCATTCTATTTTATATTACTTTGTTTATTGAAGTCGATGTTTCTTGCGTGTTGCTGTGATCCTATTTGATTAAGGTCAGGTTATTTGGGGGCTCTGGAGGGGAGCTTGGGGGGCCTGTGCAGGAGTCGCCAGGACCGTTCTATTTAGATCTGCGCCAAATGAGGGTAATTCCCACGGCTCCTTTCTCCAGCTCCTAACTCACCTTCCTTTTTTTCCTTCTTTTTATGTTTATCCGTTTATCTATTCATCTCTTTATATGTTTATGTATTTATCTAGATTTTATTTTCTTATCTCTTACTCAATGTATCCTTATTTTCATCTATTATTTGTTTGTTTACTTTTTTATTCATTCGCGCACTTTTATTTATCTACTTGTTTATTTGCTTATTTACTTATCTATTCATGCATTTATTCGTTTATTCATTGATGCATGTGATTTATTGATCTATTGATTTACTTATTGATTGTTGAGTTCGCAGTTCAGTAACACCAGGATTCTGCATCCAGATTGACGTTTTCTCTTTTGTTGTTTTCAGAAAATTTAAGATAAGTCGACGTTTGCACTATAGTCACTACTTCTATCATAAAGAATGCCTTTGATATTATTTTTGTAATATCATTTTGCAAGGAAATTGCAAGGGACCATAAGGCCTACACTAGGCAGTTCCATGTTCTTGATGTGTAGAATGTAATGTCATTTTTATTAAACTCGTTATTGATACGGTTTTTACAAGAATTTCGAAATGTACTTTCTTTATCAATATTGTCATAAACTATCATCATATATTTTTCTTTCCTCAAGGAACAGTGATGGGTACTTGCGGGGCAGACGTCGGAGGGAATCATCCCCCCCTGGCGTTGTCTTCAAATCCCTTCAATACCGTCAGCTGTCTGGATGAGTGGGGGTTGATGGGGTAAACACAAACACACACACACACACACACACACACACACACACACACACACACACACACACACACACACACACACACACACACACACACACACACATATATATATATATATATATATATATATATATGTATACATATATATATATATATATATATATATATATATATACATTGTGCATATGTACATACACATGTATTTATTACATGTTATCTTGTGTATGAATTTTATGTATATTTTGTCAAACCAAGAGTGAAATAGGAAAACAAAGCATCCCATTTGTTCCCATTAACATCAATTAGAAACAACATTGACAGAAAAAATCACTTCTATATATGATCGGTGAGATTGTTTTCTTTATACTTTTTCATACCCTTTTCTGTCCACATTATTTCTACTTCGGCAATTAATTTCTTGATACAAAAGTAATTCCAGAAGCAACTTGCTATTTGTATTTATATCGCAAAGAATCTAATTGCTGTGATTAACGTTGGGAGTAGCTGTAATTAATTGCCATTAATTCGGACGTATTTTCCTCGCCACCATTTATTACTCGTATTTCATTTGTGATATTCTCATTATTGTTTTATGAGCTGTTACGTGAGCACAAACATCACCACTTGCGACACTGAAAAAAAAATAATAGATGAAAGAGAAAAATAAATAGAAAATGAGATTAACTGCAACTGGCAAAAAGTTACAATAATTAAATCAAATAATCACGGCCAGAAGATAAATAAAATGAAACCTAATAATAGAAAACGGATTTAATATATATATATATATATATATATATACATATATATATATATATATATATATATTTACAAGATGTAGCTTGTAATCGTATTGTGATACGAAAAGAATAAACAAGGTTATGGAAAAGAATAAGCTTATAGAAAGTTATCATAGAAAACTGAATATGAAAAGATAATATGAATTGTTTATTCATAAGACGCTACTTATAACCATATTATTGTGGTTAAAAACAGATTGAATTATGTAAGAAAATAAACACATACAAGGTCATTAAGACATTTGGAGACGACATCCTGTAAATGCTCAAGAGTAGCACCACCTAATATTGTAGTAAGATTTGAAACAATGAATGTATGTACATATACATGTGTATATATACGTACATGTATATTATATGCACATGTACATATGTACACGTACATGTACATTATCTGTCGATTTGGGGACTCTTGGTTCTTCGACTAAAGGCACGTCAATAGGAAATTCAAAGAACTCTGTTCTTCCATTTTCCCTCCATTCCCTCCCCTCCCCTCCCACCCTTCCTCTTTTCATTTATATGTCACTTACATTCCTCTCTCTTTCTCTCGTCTCTCTCTCTGCACTCATAAACTACTCAAACTATCAATCTTAATTCATTGATCTTTATGGCAGTGTCAGTATTCTTATTTTTTATCAAATTTACATTTTACTTAATGTTAACATTATATTCACATTGGGTCTATGGTAAATGCATCTTTTATTGACAAACCAGATGTCATTGAATATTAATATCAAATCCTGGCGGGAGTTATAGTACTTGAGTATGATGTTGACTACTATAGTATGATGAATAACCGTTGAGTGTATGTGGTCTATTTTGCAGATGTTTTTCTATATTTTTCTAGATTTATTTGGGTATCTAGGTATCTAACTTTCCGTTTAAGGCATAGCCAATGATAGATTCTCCCAGTTAGTCAATCAGGCACTACGTCAGTCAGTCGATCTTGCATTTGGAGTCAATTTCTGAACAGAGGCCTCTTCCAAAAAGCCTCACACGACTGAGCCAAATTATATTGAACTTGTGTCCAACCTTTTGTTTTCTTGCTTTCTTTTTCTGGCCCATTCCTTCTTAAAAATGAATGACATAGTTCCAAGAACGACTAATATTAAGT
>NC_134818.1:26714678-26722178 GCF_046742065.1 Oratosquilla oratoria | reverse complement strand
TGAGTAAATAAGTTTCAAAACAGAAGATTCCCGTTCGTAAAACTTTTAACGGGGGTGAAAGAAAATTAATTAATTAATTAATACTTTACCAACGAAAAACACTGTCTAAGTCACTACCATAAACATTTCCAACACTGCATGAAACACTAGATGAAACACTAGATTAAACATTAGCTGAGTTAATTGTCTTACGACTAATACAGGGGGAGTACAGAGGACTTACTTCAGCCGACGACCCCTTCGAGGCGACACCTTTACATCGTACCCTCTACTCTAAAACTGATTCTGACACGCCCAAGGCGCTCTGGTTCTTCTCTACAAAATCCTCTGATTGGCCCATAGGAATTGCGTCTATGGTGGTTGAACCTCATTGGTCAATTAACTAAAAACGTTCTCCTTCGTTCTAGGCTGAGTGTTAGAACAAATACTCCATTGAGTAGGTTTTCCTTCCCATGCGTCCTCCAGTACTCGTCCTGTAATCTGACGCCCACGTTATCGCGGGGCGCCGTTATCCAAAGTAATAAACTATTCCCACCTTACATATATGGGAATATATGTGACAATATATATATATAAACATACATATGTATTTATATATATATATATATATATATATATATATATGTATGTATCTTTTTCAACCACAAATCACTTTTAATTCCATCCCATCGCAATTGAGACTGAGAGTCGCTCGAAGGAGGCATCCGTTGGGAATTGAAACGTGGACGAGCCGAGGATTCGAACCCAGCTAACCCGTAACAAATTTGTTACGGGTTAGCTGGGTTCGAATCCTCGGCTCGTCCACGTTTCAATTTCCAACGGATGCCTCCTTCGAGCGACTCTCAGTCTCGATTGCGATGGCATGGAATTAAAAGTGATTTGTGGTTGAAAAATATATTAATTGATCACTGGGAACCATTCAGTGTGTATGTATATATTTATATATATATATATATATATATATATATATATACACAGACATGACAGATTTGAATACACCAAGAAAAATGCATTTCTGCTCTTATTTAATGCTTAATGTTATTTGAATTTACCAAATATGTTATATATACCTACAATTATGTTTCCGACTACATACAAGATTACATACAAGATTAATCAAACATGCCATGAACCAAAGGAGCAGTAGACCTATCTGAATTTCAGCGAGGTCGTATTGTGGGTCAACATGAAGGTGGACTTAGTCAAGGCAAAATTTCTGAAAATCTGTCAATATCCTTTTCTACTGTTAATAGAGTGATCGTACAATTCACTAAAGAGGGCAAGAAGGGTACAAAACCTCATTCAGGTTGTCCTGGGTCCTCAGAAAGAGGATCCACGTTGCAAGGACTCTGACATAGTAGCACAAGCTGATGTCAGTCTAGAACAGCTGTCAGTTATCTCCACAAGCTTGGTTACTGTGGCAGAGCTGCAAGAAGGAAATCACTCCTTCGTCCAGCCAATATCAAGCGCAGAAAGGATTGGGCTGTTGAGATGGTGGAGAAACCTGTGGTCTTTTGGAGTACTGTCATTTTCTCTGATGAGTCACGATTCGCATTATTTTCTGACAGTGGAAGAGTGTGGGTCTAGAGACTCTGTAGTCAAGAGTTTGACCTCAAAAGACTGCAGCCAACAGCGAAACATGAGGGCATTTCAATAGTGGTGTGGGGTACAGTTTGGAGTGATGATCAATCAGAGCTTGTGGAGTGTCAAGGAAACATCAATTCAGGCAAATATGTTTCTATATTAAAGGAAGGACTCATTCCAATTTCTCCAGTGGTAGAATGATTAAAAATGTCTTCCTATTTACGGAAGATGGAGCTCCTTGTCACACTGTCCAAGCAACACAAAATTGGTTGAGCCAAAATGAGATCAGGAAACTTCCATGGCCAAGTCAGTCCCCAGATATGAACCGTATTGAACACCTCTGGGACATATTAGACCGATAACTTCGCAAAAAGAACAGGAAGCCATCTTCAAAGCCCGAACTCTTAAGATTACTACAGGAAACATGGTAAGAAATCCCTCAAGATGATATTCGTGAACTAATCACTAGCATGCATAGAAGGGTCATTTCATTGAAGAAAGCAAAGGGGATGTCAACCAAGTATTAGTAATTACAAAGGATTACAAAGGCGGAGCATGCCGACAGGAGACCTTTTGGTCCATATCTAGGTCGGATGCGAAAAAAATCATAATAATGATAAAATAATAAATAAAAACTATAATAATGTAAATAACAAATAAAATACATGAATAAATGCATAGGTATAGTTAAATAATAAACAAACAGGTAAATGGTAAATAATAATAAATTGACATATAACTAATAATAAATGAATATCAGACAGACAAATGATAACAAAACAAAAACATATAATATAAAATAAATTAAAATCGTTACAGCATCTTGCTTAGGTGTTTATCTAAATTATTCTTGAAGCTTCGAACTGAACTACATTGCACTACCTGTGCAGGAAGTTTATTCCATTCATTAAATACACGGTTGGCAAAGTTGTTTCTACCTACTTCCAAATTGAATCTATTTCCGGACAGTTTGAGACCATTGTTTCTTGTCTGATTCTCATTCAATGTGAAAATTTTGTCACTTTTGATGTTGTCAATTCCCTTTAAAATCTTAAAGACCTGTATCAAGTCACCTCTGAGTCTACGCTTTTTTAGGGAAAACAGATTCATATGTTTGTTTTAGTCGATTTTCGTATGATTTATTCATATGTTTTAGTCGATTTTCACATTGTGACCATTTATAAGCACTTTAATTGTATCAATTGCTTGTTTAATAAATTGAATTATTTCTCTTGGTGTCTATTCAATTCTGTCATTTTTTTATATATATATATATATATATATATATATATATATATATATATATATATACATATATATATATATATATATATATACATACATATATATATATATATATATATATATAATATATATATATATATATATATATATATATATATATATATATATATATATATATATATATGAATGTATGTATATACTGTATACACACACGCAAATGTATCACTCGGGAGCGACCATTAAATGTATATAGTCACATCCCGAAGGGGCGACGAAACCTTTCTGCAGCGATTGCAAGGCACGTCAAAGCCATTCGAGAGTAGTTAAAAAGAATCTGAAATTTGAAATTTCTATGAGAGGATCTATTTTCATATAGATTGCGTTTAAAGAATCTAGGTGTGTATGTGTGAGTGTATGTGCGTGTGTGTATATGTGTGTGTGTGTGTGTGTGTGTGTGTGTGTGTGTGTGTGTGTGTGTGTGTGTGTGTGTGTGTGTGTGTGTGTGTGTGTGTGTGTGTGTGTGTGTGTGTGTGTGTGTGTGTGTGTGTGTGTGTGTGTGTGTGTGTGCGTGTGAGGTCATCCGATGTGGGTGTGTCTGGTTAGAGAGGTCCTGTGATGGACATAAAGTGCACGTTATGGTCTCTTGTGTATGCATCATGGATGCCTACGTGGGAGTTGTTGTGTGTCTTTGCATGTGTGCAGGTGTGTGTGTGTGTGTGTGTGTATGTGTGTGTGTGTGTGTGTGTGTGTGTGTGTGTGTGTGTGTGTGTGTGTGTGTGTGTGTGTGTGTGTGTGTGTGTGTGTGTGTGTGTGTGTGTGTGTGATTCACCATGGTCTTGGACCACGTGTTGGACTCGTGATTGGCAGCTATTTCCCTCCTGGAAGCGAACTCAGAGTTCATATATGACCGATCTATGGGTAATGCTGTGACTTTACACACGCACACACACCCAACTCACCGCCCACGAGAGTTGGAGTAACGACTCACAGCGCAGCGATACTAAAATTATTTCAGCCCTGGGCGGGATGTGTACCAGGACCGCCGTAGTGGCGGCCGGGAACTCTACCACTGCGCCACGAGTCGTGTGAGTGAGTGTGTGTGTATTTACCTAGTTGTATTTTACGGGAAGGGGAGCTATGCTCGTGGGGTCCCGTTTTCGTATCTCATTTTATCTAAACTATTTTTAAATTCATGTATTGTTTTTGCACACACCACTTTCTCATCTAACTTGCTCCAACTGTCTATTACTCTGTGAGGAAAGCTGTTCTTTTTTACATCTCTTCTATAGCTGTCTTTTTTTATTTTCTTTCCATGTCCTCTTGTATTTCTGTCATCCCATTTTATCAGATTCTCTCTGTCAGTAATTTCTATGCCTTTCATGATTCTGTAAATAGCTATCAAATCTCCTCTCTCTCTTCTTTGCTCTAGTGTCTGTAGTTCAAGTTTTGCTAGTCTCTCTTCATATGATAGTTTTGAGAGTGTTGGTGCCAATTTTGTAATTGCTCTTTGTATTCTTTCAATTTTTTTATGCATTTTTTTGCACTTGGTGACCATATCGTTGCTGCATATTCCAATCTTGGTCTTATCAGAGTGATTAGAATTTTCTTCACCATTTCTTCATCCAGGTATGTAAATGCCACTTTGATTGTTCTTATTAAATTATAGGTTTCTCCAAAAATCTTATTTATATGTTTTTCAGGTGACATATTATTCATAACAATGACTCCCAGGTCCTTTTCATTTTCTACTTTTTTATTCCTTCTTCTCCCAATTTATATGATCCTGTTATTCTGTTTTTACTTTTTCCAAATTCCATTATACTACACTTTTTTGTATTGAACTCCATCTCCCACTTCCTACTCCATTCCTGTACTTTATTTAGATCTCTTTGTAGTGATTCACAATCTTCTTCCGTGTTCACTTTTTTCAATAGTTTTGCATCATCTGCAAAAAAGCTCATATAGCTTTCAATTCCTTCATCCATATCATTAATATATATAGCAAACATTATTGGGGCCAGAACTGTTCCTTGTGGAACACCGCTTATTACTTCATCCCATTTTGAGTGTTGATCTCTTATCACTACTCTCATTTTTCTTTCTTGCAAAAAGTCTTCCATCCAATTTAGCAGTTTGCCCTGTATTCCTCCTTCAGTTTCTAATTTCTTAAGCAACTTCTTATGTGGTACTTTGTCAAAAGCTTTTTTAGGTCTAGAAATGCACAATCAGCCCATCCATCTCTTTCTTGTATTATATCTATTAGCCTTGAATAGAAACATATTAAATTGGTGACGCATGATCGTCCTTGTCTGAATCCAAATTGCCTTGGATTTAGCACGTTGTTTTTTTTCTAAATATTTTACCCATCTATTGTTGACAATTCTTTCACAAATTTTTTGCTATTGTACTTGTTAGAGAAACTGGCCTATAGTTGTTAGGGTCTTCTTTATTTCGTCTTTTATATATAGGTACTATATTTGCTTTTTCCAATCTTCTGGAACTTTACCTTCTTTCAAGGAACTGTTTATTATGCTATGTATTATGTCTGCCAGTTCATTCCTGCATTCTTTCAAAATCCAGTTTGCTATTTCATCTGGTCCATGTGATTTTCTGACATCAAGATTACTCAAGTGGTTCAATATTTCATTCTTTGTTACTTCTATTTCTTTCATAGGGGGGACTTTCTCTTTCCATTCGATCTCTTCAGGTTGTATGTTCTCCCTTGTAAACACTGATTTAAAATGTTTGTTCATAATTTCCGCCATTTCAATTTCCTCTGTGTATTCAACTCCTCCTTGTCTTAATTTCTCCAAATCTTGTTTGTTTTTCAGTTTGTTGTTTACAAATCTGTAGAATAGTTTTGGTTGATCTTTACATTTTTCTAAGACATCTTTTTCATATTTTCTTTTTTCGTCTCTGCACACTTGTACATATTCATTTCTATAACAAGTATATATTTTCCATTTTTCTGGTCTTTTGTTTTTCTTCCATTTGGTCCAAGCTTTGTCTCTTTTGTCTTTTATCTCCCTACAACTTTTGTTGTACCAGCATTTTACATATTCTTTTTCTTGTTTTTGTCTTGGGACATACTTTTCTACTCCTTTTTTATAGATTTTTGTCAAAATATTCCATTTCTCTTCTACTGATGTATCTTCTTTGTGTATTCTTTCCCAGTTTTCATTTTGGAAGAATTCTCTTATTTTATCAAAATTTGTTTTTTCATACATCAATCTTCCTTTTCTATATTGTTCATTTCTTTTCATGTATTTTTTCTCATTTAGTTCTAGTTCTATCAATATGTGGTCACTTTTGCTTATTGGTGCCTGGTATTCTATCTTTTCCACTATTTTAGGTTCTGATGTGATTATTAGTTCTAGTCTCGATGGTTCTTCTTCATTTCTATACCTAGTGTTCTCTTGGATCCATTGTCTCATTGTGTGGTCAATAATCATCTCAAGTAGAACACTTCCCCATGAGTCTTCTCCACCCTTTACGGTCATCTCTTCCCAGCATATTTCTTTGCAATTATAGTCGCCCATCATAACTATTCTTCCTCCATCTTCCATTATCTCGTTTAGTGTTACTCTTGTGTCTTCTAACATGCTTTTATGTTCATTCTCTTCCCATGAGGCTGTTTTTGGGGGCACGTAGTTTATTACAAACTTTCTGCTCTTCTTATCTCTATCTTCTACTTCTATCATAATCATCTCTACTCTATTCTTCCCATATGTGACTCTCTTCACGTTTATATCCTTCTTAGTCAGGAACATAACTCCACCCCCTTGCTTTATCTTTCTGTTTCTAATCCAATAATTATATGCATTGTGTCCTATGCTGTTGGGTGGTAGTGGGCCTTTTAATTTTGTCTCAACAATTCCCATTATGTCCGGATCTTTTTCTTTCAGATATTTGTTCAGTTCATTCAGTCCTGTTATTAATCCATCTATATTTGTGTAGGATACTCTTAACTTTCTGTTATTTCCATTGTATTCTCTGTTTCTTTTGTGTTTCTCTCTTTTATGTTCCATTTCTTCAATTTCATATTCACTACTCTCCAGTAGAATTCTTGTTTTTCTGTCTCCGTTCTGGTCTCGTTTTTTTTTCTTAGCTTCATGTCTATTCCTTATTTCCTCCTCTCTTTCCTCTTTATTCATTTCCCTTTTTATCCATACCTTTTTATATTGTTCACTTGTTGCTAGTTTCCCTGTTTTGGATAAGATATTCTCTGCCGTCGTTTGTGACCTGAATTTAATCTTAATTGGTCTGGTCTTGTCTGTACTATATTTCCCAAGCCTGAATTTCTCTTCGATTTGTTTAATTATTTCTGGCTCATCTTCCTGAACTAATTCTAGTAAATTTCTTACTTTTTCATTTTCCTCTTTGGTTCTTGTGGTTCTATCTGGGTTATGTTTCTCTTCCATTCCTAATCTAATTATACATTTCTTTCTATCTGCTAAGTCTCTTACTATATTCTCCTTCTGTCTCATCACTTTAATAACTGAGTCTTCAGTTTGTTCTTTCATTTGCTGTTTGATTATGTCAGTAAATGCAACTTTACTGTTTTCTTGAATTTTTTCCAACCCTCCTTGTTGTCCTTATTATTCTCCTTTAAGACTTTATTCTCCTCTTTTACTTCTTTTAACTGTTTTTTTTAATTCTTCAATTTCCTTA
>NC_134818.1:26709678-26712178 GCF_046742065.1 Oratosquilla oratoria | reverse complement strand
GTCTACGATCCTTTGCCCAGCTGGGCGTAGCTTCACCGGGCAAAGCAACTGGCATGGGAATTGGCAACTTTATGGATGTGAATTACGTCGGAATATTACAGCAGTATTTCATAGTGTACAACAATACTGACTCGTGTAAGAGGCTTCAGTGTTTACTTGTTTGTTATTTTTTTTATTATTATTATTATTTTTTGTCCAGAACGACGACAGAGAAAGAATTTTGAAGTCGGTTGATGGAGTCGGAGATGTTGCTTTACACTATTTGATCTATTTATTATCTTCTTATTTTATTCTACTTCATATATTTATCGATTTACTTGTCTATCTATTATTCAATTAATTAATTACTTTATTTATTTATTTATGTATTCACCTATTTGCTTGTTTGTTTATTAATTTATTGCAATGTTATTTCACCCGCCCTTCCTCAACGATGCAGCCATTTTCTATATATTTTTTCAGACTACAAACATTTAAAACTTATAATCCTTAATAACATATCCTCCTAAACTAAAACGTTTTTAGTATTTTCTTGAAATGCTCCCATTTCTTAAATGTATTTCAAGTCAGATGGGAGCTTGTTCAACAATTCAGTTCTTCACAATTTTGAAATGACAGGTTCATAATTATATTCGTCTCATATTAGTCAGGACAACATTGCTACACGAATAATTAATATTTCTTTATGTTTAATATTATATTTAATTAAATCCATCAATACATGTATGCTGATACTAATTGCATACAATTGATATAGACTTTTAGTGACACCTCTACGGACCAGTTACGCAGTATACTTTTTATGATTGGAGACTAACCTACACTCAATACTGTTATTTTTTAATTGGACAATATATTTTCATTTATTTAGTTACCTAATTATTTATCTATTTTTGTTAAGATTCCATGCTTTTAGTGCGTTATAATCCACAAAGATAATAAACGGGTATTGTTATCTTCAGTTGAATAAGATTGAATATATGAATTTTGGTAACAGATGTAGGTGATTGTGATGGGTCCGTCGAGGAATGTTGGTGAAAATAATTTTCCGAATCTTATGAAATTCCCAACAGAGAACACGGTTTGAAGATTAAACATTGAATACATATAACTACTGGTTTGATTTCGTATTTCAGTGATATATTCAGATCCACTAAACTCGACGTTATGCTAATGTAATATTGGTAAGCTTGAGAGCAGAAGTAATATGAATTAATGTAAGTACATTTAGGATAGGGGTTACTAGGCTGGATAGAGTGAGAAATGAGGAGATGAGGAGAACAGGGGTGGAAAGGGAACTGTGAGATAGGGTTGATGAAAGAGTATTAGGATGGTTTGGACACATGGAAAGAATGAGTGAAGAAAGACTAGTAAAAGAAGTGTGGAAGGCAGAGGTGCGAGGAGTGAATATGAGGGGGGGGGTCCTAGGATGAGATGGATGGATGGGGTGAAAGGGGCATTACAAAAGAGAGGAATGTCTGTGGAGGAAGGACGGGAGAGGACAGAAGATAGGAGTGAATGGAGAGGGGTTGTGTATAGATGATGCTGTGATGCATGAGGGGGAGTGGGTGGGGGATGGGGGGTGAGGAAGTATGTATGAGAAAAAAAATTGACACAGCCCGAAGGGATTTCTCCCCGTCTTCTCCTTTTCTGCATGGGGGGACGGAGAGGGGGGGGGTCGCCGATTTTATGAAGCGGCCTTGCTGTGGATGTGCTGTGTCTTGCGACACTGCTTCTGACCCCGGGCAGTGGACAGGATGCAGGGATGACCCGTCATCCAGGAGGTGCCAAGATATGAGGGAGGGAGGAGGGTGGAGGGGAGTGGAATATATAGGAAATGGAATGGGTGGGAGTGGTTTCTATGCCTTTTCTTTTTGGTTACCCCCCCGTATAGGGGGAAAAAGCCTTTGGTTTATGTATGTATGTACATTTAGGATACAAGTCTACTTTGTCCACTCAGGGAGTTTCTGTTGATTGTGAAAGCTGTTGTTTTCACTTATTCTGACTTCTACAGGAAATGTGATTGGGTGATATTACTCTATTTTTATTGGCTTTGGGGTTGTGACGTCACGTATTGTTTTCTTACTTGTTCACTGTTATCGGGACTTTCCTGGTGTACACTTTTATAAAAGTGTTTTCAAAAGCATAATTGCATAACAGATTATATATAATAAACATTTTACAGACAAAAAAATATATACAAAATTTCATTTAGGGAAATGGAATGATTACAACAGATGACGTCAAGTCGCAGCTGAGTTCTATCAACACGACTAAGCCCCATCCACTCCAAATTTTCGTTTCATATTTTACTATTTATTATCATTTTCAAGCTATTAAACGTTGACGCATGATTATATGATCATTTAGATTATCCTTTTTTAATGTTAAAAATTAGCATAACTTCATACAATCAACAACAACACGTAGATGACGGATTGGTAGAGATTATCACTTCTAGTGACCTCCTTACGGACCAGTGCAAGGAACAACTGTCTCA
>NC_134818.1:26702178-26704678 GCF_046742065.1 Oratosquilla oratoria | reverse complement strand
TTTGTGTGTATGTGTGTGTTCTTGTTTCTGTATTTTGTGTTTTTTATTTTTGTATGTGTGTATGCGTATGTCTATGTGTGTGTATATGTTTGTGTCCGTGTGTGACCTTGCTTTTTTGTACGTGTGTTTGTATAGGTGTGCATACGTGCATCTGTATTTTATGTATATATTACAAAAAACAATGAAAGAGAAATAAGGCCTATATGGTCCTAGCAAGTAACTGCTGGTGTAAGAACGCATCAGGATGATCACAAGTACCCTTTACCAGACAGACAGTGAACGCTCTCGCTCTTACGACACCTTGTGATAACAATCTGAGCACCCCGGGTGAGACCTTCTACGAGGGAATCTTTCCGCCCTCCCACTAGTCGATTTGGGTTGGTGATGAAGACAGATTGCGAACTCGGGAACACTTCCTCCACCTCCCCCCCGGCAGCCGTAAAGAGCCAGGAAGTCTCCAGTGATTGGAGAGAAGAAAAAAGAAGACTCCAGGAGATCATAAGGGACTTACAGGCAAGAAACGAAGACCTGACGTCCGAAATCAAAAACCTCCGTCGTCGATTACAGGAGTCGCGACCACTGGAGAATATCATGGACGTGTCCCCAGAGGCACTGGAGGTGGCGGCTTGTCCCTCCCATGTTGCACACTTCTGTCACTCCAGCAGATGTGCATGTGCGCCTAAGGAGTCGTTTTGTAAAGATCCACAGGAGGATTTAATAGACCTGACCGATCCCGAGGAACCTCAAGAAGAAAATAAGGATAATGAACGTTTTCTATCCATATAGAGAGGTATCCACCATCGAGATCAGGAAGACAGATAGCAGTTACCCAACGAGACTGAGAAGGTAACGGACAACGAAGAGGAAGAAATATGTCGAAACGGCATACCTAGAGGATGTCCACCTTCAGTGAAAGCAAAACCGTGGGTATGCACCGACCGTATGTGCGCCACTATAAACGGACCTTTCACACACGTTTGTACAGGCTGCCGGGGTAAGAAAGGGAGAAAACCCGAGAAAATCACCATTGAGGAGCTACTGCAATCTGAGGACTGGGTCATACTATCCGTGACGTAGAACTTGAAATGTCTGGCTATTAATGTTCGAGATTATACCTTCGGCTTTATATTCATAAAAAAACCGAACGGAAAATGGGCCATCATTATATAGCGCCCGAAGAACATTAATGAATGGTTCCAAAAGGCCAAAAATAGGCCATGATTTTGTATAAAAAATAAAGAGGGATGATTTTACCCCCGAAGAGATGGCACATTATCTAAACTTTTGAAAGTGAAAACCTTGTGCAAGAATAAAAATAAAAATTGCAGGTCACTTTCCATTAATGCCAGTCATGAGTTAAAGCCACGGCAGAAAGAGTTCTTCTAAAAGCGTCACCGAACGAGGACGAACGATGGGATAGTTATTGACAGCACAGTGGGAAGCCCGGGAGCGGCTGTTTTGCACGTCTTCGTCAGTTCTCGAGGGCTGATGGGCCAGCGTACTGGAACATTGCCATAACCGGTACAGTCTGTCAACTGTACCTGGTCCTTCTATGAACCAGAGCTGGTCTTGAAGTCTTCGTGGGCTGATGAGGACGTGTGGAGCAGCCGCAACTGTGGTCTACTGCTAAAAGCTGTTGGAACAGTGTCAGGTAGTCTCTTCGAATGAGACCTTTCGCAGTCAGGCTCATAGATTCCTATTAGCGCAAGAATTTTCAATTGTCTCGGATTTCACGAGGAAAAGGGGTGACTTGGCTAATTTGGAAACCGATATTTAAAAAAAATACGCCATAAATTGCTGCATAAATGTATTTAAAATGAAAAACCTGACTCTTAATGTTATAATTTTTACTTACTGGTGTGTGATAAGGCTTTGTTAATTTAATTACAAGGTCAAACTAAAAATAGGTAATTAATTTTACTGAAGTAACTATGAGCAGTACAAATAAGAGGATGTTGATTTCGGTTTGTGCATTTTATCCGAGAGTGTTGAAAAATAATGGATATCACTGTCACGTCCTGTATATGAAGATAATCAGTGAGATAAAAATAACACCAGTGGTGGCGGACGTACGAAATTAACGACATTCTGTAAAGAATGGCCTCTTAGATCTGCTGGGAGCTATTTTCAAACAAATATGACCAATTTTACGTGTGCCGTGGCAAACTGCACGTCAGATTTAAGAAAAAATAAGAGAAAGACAAAGTTTATCGTACCGAAAAAATTAAGTCTTCGATGCAAAATGATATTTTCGATACATTACATGGATTTGCCTATTGCATGGTGCATTCAAATGAAAGTATATATCAATATACGTCCATTGAAGTCGGTAGAAAATGACAAATTGCTTGGCTTGATACAATTATAGGCTGTTTTACGAAAAAATTAAGTCTTCGATGCAAAATGATATTTTCGATACATTACATGGATTTGCCTATTGCATGGTGCATTCAAATGAAAGTATATATCAATATACGTCCATTGAAGTCGGTAGAAAATG
>NC_134818.1:26692178-26697178 GCF_046742065.1 Oratosquilla oratoria | reverse complement strand
CTCCTGTCACTTTAGTAGAAGTTGAGCGGACATTTTCAAAAATGAAAATGATTCTTTCAGATAGAAGATTGTCGCTTACAACGGAAAATATAAATAAAATGTTAATTATTTCTTGCAACAATGTTTTAATTATTAAGTATTACTTTGTTTTGTTATCTATTCTATAGTTTTTTAACTATATGGTTTTCGATTAAAATGATAACTTTCAGTTTTTATAGCTACCTACACATGAAAGAAAAGTGCTGAATTTTAGACAAAACTAGCAAAGTTTTACGTGCTATTTTGCTACAAATAAGAACTATTTTGCTAGAAATAAAAACTATTTTGCTATGATACCTGCAATATCAACTTTTTTTAGTCCTATTTTGACCACATTTTTTGCGCTATTTTGACCACTTTTTTAGGACTAGAAATCCGGGCTCTACTGATGACGGTCAACTTGAATATTCAAATGAAGGAATGTGTAATATCTTAAACAATTATTTTAGCTCGGTATTCGTAAACGAAACACCTCAAGGTGAATTCCAAACTGAAACCTGTGAAAAGTCTAGGGTAAACTAACTCACTACGGTAAATATACAAAAGAAAAAATTAAAAGGTGTATAGACAAACTCAAAGTTAATAAAACACCAGGGCCTGACGGTTGGCATCCAAGAATCTTAAAGGAAATGAAAAATGAGATTGTTGTTCCATTAGAAATTATTTTCAAGAAATCCATCATATCCGGAAATGTCCCAAGAGAATGGAAGCTAGCTAACGTTACTCCCATATTCAAAAAAGGTGACAAAAAGAAACCAAATAACTATAGGCCTATAAGTTTGACTTCAATCGTAGGAAAAATAATGGAAACTATCATCAGAGATGCTATCGAACATCATTTAGAAAGTAACCGTTTGATAAATGATAGCCAGCATGGTTTCAGACGGAAACGTTCTTGCGTGACTAACTTACTCGAATTCTACAACACAGTTATCTCGAATTATGACAAAAGAAACAATATAGATTTAGTATATCTAGACTTTGCAAAAGCTTTTGATACCGTCCCACACGAAAGACTACTTACTAAATTAGCTTTACATGGAATAAGTGGTAGCCTATTAGGTTGGACTAGTAATTGGTTGAATGGTCAAAAATAGAGAGTTGTTTTAAATGGAAAAACTTCTGGATGGAAAAATGTTGCAAGTGGAGT
Source organism: Oratosquilla oratoria (assembly GCF_046742065.1). NCBI lineage: Eukaryota > Metazoa > Arthropoda > Malacostraca > Stomatopoda > Squillidae > Oratosquilla > Oratosquilla oratoria. The sequence goes on along the minus strand of NC_134818.1, from coordinate 26,695,989 downwards.
TCCTCAAGGTTCCGCTCTTGGTCCACTTCTATTCATAGTATATATAAATGATATAGACCATGGACTAAAATCTACTGTTTCCAAATTTGCTGATGATACAAAACTGTGCGGAGTGGCAAATGATCACTCAAACCAATTAAATATTCAAGAAGATTTAGATAGATTACAGCAATGGTCTGAAAAATGGCTAATGAAATTTAACACAAGTAAATGCAAGGTAATGCACATAGGTAAAAATAACAGCAAGTGCGATTACAAGCTATTTGGAAATTCGTTAGCAAAAGTTGATAGTGAAAAAGATCTCGGCGTAATTATCAGTAACGACCTCAAATCATCCAAGCAGTGTATTTCAGCCTCTGAGAAAGCAAATAAGATTCTAGGACTGATTGCGCGATCTTTTGATTTCAAAAGTCCATCACTCATTAACAAGCTATATAAATCGTTACTTCGTCCACATTAGGAATATGCTGTTTCCTTATGGTCACTGAATCTCATTAAAGACATTGACAGACTGGAAAAAGTACAACGGCGAGCCACAAAACTGATTCCAAATATAAAAAATAAATCATACGAAAATCGACTAACACACATGAATCTGTTTTCCCTAAAAAAGCGTAGACTCCGAGGTGACTTGATACAGGTCTTTAAGATTTTAAAGGGAATTGACAACATCAAAAGTGACCAAATTTTCACATTAAATGAGAATCAGACAAGAAACAATGGTCTCAAACTGTCCGGAAATAGATTCAATTTGGAAGTAGGTAGAAACAACTTTGCCAACCGTGTAGTTAATGAATGGAATAAACTTCCCGCACAGGTAGTGCAATGTAGTTCAGTTCGAAGCTTCAAGAATCATTTAGATAAATACCTAAGTAAGATGCTGTAATGATTATAATTTATCTTATATTATTTGTTTTTGTTTTGTTATCATTTGTCTGTCTGATTTTATTTGATCATTAGTTATATGTCAATTTATTATTATTTACTATTTACCTGTTTGTTTATTATTTAACTATACCTATGCATTTATTTATGTATTTTATTTGCTATTTACATTATCATAGTTTTTATTTATTATTCTATTATTAATATGATTTTTTTTCGCATCCGACCTAGATATGGATCAACAGGTCTCCTGTCGGCATGCTCCGCCTTTGTAATCCTTTGTGTGTGTGTGTGATTCACCATGGTCTTGGATCACGTGTTGGACTTCGTGATTGACAGTTTTTAACCTCCCGGAAGAGAGCTCAGAGCTCGTGTGACCGACCTATGGTTAATAATGTGGCCTTACACGCACACATGCATGCATGCATGCATATGTATGTGTGTGTGTGTGTATTCATCTCGGATCTGCTGCAGTCTCTGTCGAGACAGCCAGACACCACCCTACGGCAGTGAGCTCAGAGCTCCTTATTAGCCGATCTCTGGGTAGGTCTGAGACCACTCACACACCACACACCGGGACAGCAAGGTCACAACTCCTTGACTAACGTCCCGTACCTACTCGCTGCTAGGTGAACAGGGGCTACACGTGAAAGGAGACAAACCCAACTTATCTCCGCCCGACCGGGGAATCGAACCCCGGTTCTCTGACTTGTGTGTGTGTGTGTGTGTGTGTGTGTGTGTGTGTGTGTGTGTGTGTGTGTGTGTGTGTGTGTGTGTGTGTGTGTGTGTGTGTGTGTGTGTGTGTGTGTGTTGGAGAGAGAGAGAGAGAGAGAGAGAGAGAGAGAGAGAGAGAGAGAGAGAGAGAGAGAGAGAGAGAGAGAGAGAGAGAGAGAGAGAGAGAGAAAGAAAGAGAGAGAGAGATTTTGGTTTTAATAATTTATTACGCCCGTGGGCGGCAAACAATAGTACATTTATTACAATATTGTATTAGAGGACATGTCATATAATACATATATTCTTTAAATGGAGACATAATATAATAATCATTCAGGATCCCCCGAAATGGGGATGGCGAGGTAGTGGTACTATGTAAGTGTTACATACAATCATCATGCCTTGTCTCTGGGGAATATTGTCTGTCACCATGGGTCATTGGAGATAATAATTTTAAGGGTGTTCGCGTTAGGACGGTTATACAGCCTGCACGGTGATCACTGTGGCACATTATCCGTCTGGGAGCCTTGTCACATAGGTTGATTCCCAAGTCTGAGCCGAGTACTGACAACATTGTGCCTCCGTAACATGGTCTTGCGTCGGCGGAGAGAGAGAGAGAGAGAGAGAGAGAGAGAGAGAGAGAGAGAGAGAGAGAGAGAGAGAGAGAGAGAGAGAGAGAGAGAGAGAGAGAGAGAGAGAGAGAGAGAGAGAGAGAGAGAGAGAGAGAGAGAGAGAGAGAGAGAGAGAGAGAGAGAGAGAGAGAGAGAGAGAGAGAGAGAGAGAGAACATCATTCAGTTAATGTCAGATGCAGTGTGTGAATGGGTCGGCTCAGGATCTCTAAACATGTTTTCCGGAGCTTTACTCTGAATATTCTGTATCACCTCATCTGGGAAATCTTCGGAGATCTTAGGAGGCCTGAGACGAGACGTTGTTTCCGCGTCACGCGTACACCATTATTAATTAAGTGATTCCTGATTGTGGCGTCCGCTACGATGAACAAAATCTGCCAGATATTGAATAGCGAGAGTGAGTCTTTGTTACGAATAGGTTAACCGAGGTAGGCATTCTCTACAGTGGTGTTTCTTCAGGTGAATAGAACTAAATGACACTAAACAGGGAAAATATTTAAAGTGTGGCATCGTAGTAACAGTAACTACTGCCTGAAGATTCAGGTCCAAAATAGTCAGTAATGGCACCAGGTCTCTACTATAGATCTCTTCATGAAGAAGAACTGGTCTACTGTTTGTTTTCCATTACTATGGATCTGTTTTTATCTCACGAGTTTATGGTAATGTAAATGGGAGGAGCAATCAATGGATTTAAATCCTAATTGTATAAGCGCACGCGCGTGTGTATGTGTGTGTGTGTGTGTGTGTGTGTGTGTGTGTGTGTGTGTGTGTGTGTGTGTGTGTGTGTGTGTGTGTATGTGTGTGTATGTGTGTTTGGGTGTGTGTTTGGGTGTGTGTTTGTGTGTGTGTGTGTGTGAGTTTGTGCTTGTGTGTCTGTATGTGCTTGTGTATTTGTGTGTGTAATTGTGTGTGTGTGTGAATGTGTGTGTGTGTGTTTGTGCATGTGTGTATGTGTGTTTGTGTTTGTCTGTGTGTGTGTTTGTGTGTATGTGTGTGTTCTTGTTTCTGTATTTTGTGTTTTTTATTTTTGTATGTGTGTATGCGTATGTCTATGTGTGTGTATATGTTTGTGTCCGTGTGTGACCTTGCTTTTTTGTACGTGTGTTTGTATAGGTGTGCATACGTGCATCTGTATTTTATGTATATATTACAAAAAACAATGAAAGAGAAATAAGGCCTATATGGTCCTAGCAAGTAACTGCTGGTGTAAGAACGCATCAGGATGATCACAAGTACCCTTTACCAGACAGACAGTGAACGCTCTCGCTCCTACGACACCTTGTGATAACAATCTGAGCACCCCGGGTGAGACCTTCTACGAGGGAATCTTTCCGCCCTCCCACTAGTCGATTTGGGTTGGTGATGAAGACAGATTGCGAACTCGGGAACACTTCCTCCACCTCCCCCCCGGCAGCCGTAAAGAGCGAAGAAGTCTCCAGTGATTGGAGAGAAGAAAAAAGACGACTCCAGGAGATCATAAGGGACCTACAGGCAAGAAACGAAGACCTGACGTCCGAAATCAAAAACCTCCGTCGTCGATTAGAGGAGTCGCGACCACTGGAGAATATCATGGACGTGTCCC
>NC_134818.1:26672178-26687178 GCF_046742065.1 Oratosquilla oratoria | reverse complement strand
GTACAATCTGTAGAAGTCCTTCTAGGACGAAATGTCAGTAATAAAACTCCAACGGTTTTTGGCGTTTACCTCACCACCCTTCCACTCATTCTGTCCTTAAGAACATAAGATATAAAGGAGACTGCAAAAGACCATAAGGCCTACACTAGGCAGCTCCGTATCCATCACCACCTGTCATCGCCATCCATAAAGTTGTCTAATCGTTTTTTTAGAAAACTGATAGTTTCAGCGCTTACTAAGTTTATTCCATTCATCGACCACCCTATTTGTAAACCAATTCTTGCCTATTTCCTTCTTAAATCTAAATTTGTCCAGTTTATACCCATTACTGCGAGTCCTACCCTGTTGTTTTATTATGATGACCTTGTTTGCATCACCCTTGTTATAGCCTTTGATCCACTTGAACACTTCTATTAGATCACCCCGCACTCCGCGTCTTTCCAGAGAGTGTAAGTTTAGGTGCCTAATCCTCTCTTCGTAAGGCAAATTTCCGAGTCCATGTATCATTTTGGTCATTTCTCTCTGTACTGATTCTAGTGAACTTATGTCCATTCTGTAGGACGGAGACCAAAACTGTACCGCATAGTCAAGGATGGGTCTAACTATCGCTAGATAGAGTTTAATAATTACCTCTGCACTTCTATTCGTTACCATCCTAGCAATGAAGCCTAATGTCTGTTAGCTTTATTTCTGGCGCTAATGCACTGCTTCCTGGTTTTAAGGTCCGGACTCACCAGAACTCCCAAGTCCCTCTCGCACTCAGATTTTTCTAAAAACGTGTTTTCTAAGCTGTATCTATTTTCGGGGTTGTGTAGCCCTACGTTTAACACGCTACACTTAGAGATATTGAAGTTCATTTGCCATTTCACCGACCATGTTAACAGTTTATTAAGATCATCCTGCAGAATCTGGGCGTCTTCTCCTGACCTAATTAGGCGTCCTATTTTAGTGTCGTCCTCAAACCTACTAACATCACTATTTATCCCATCGCCTGAATCGATTATGTACATAATGAACAACAAGGGACCCAAAACCGAGCCCTGGGAGACCCCGCTAGTAAAATGGCCTAACTAGATTTTACTCTATTTATGGTGCCCCGCTGTTTTCTGTTACTAATCCAAGCTCTAATTCATTCTAACACTTTTTCCTCCTATGCCATGGGCTTTGATTCTATTTAGTAATCTCTGGTATGACACCTTGTCGAACGCTTTGTTAAAGTCAAGGTAAATCACATCGTAATTATCATTGTTATCTGACGCCTTATATATTTTAGTGTAAAATGATAGAAGATTGGTCACACATGACTTACCCTTGGAGAAACCATGCTGTGAATCACGAATTAAATTATGCCCTTCAATGTGTTCTCTGAGTCTATTTACTATTATTGATTCAAGCATTTTTCCTATAACCGATGTCAAACTGATTGGCCTGTAGTTGCATATGGTCGATCTATCTCCCTTCTTAAAAACAGGAACAACGTTTGCCTGCCTCCAAGCAGTTGGAACAGAACCAGTGTCTACCGATTTATTGAATATTTCAGTTAACTGGTCGCAGATTTCAAATTTACACTCTTTAAGCATTCTTGGAAAAATTTCGTCCGGACCCGGAGATTTTGTAGCTTTTAAGTCTGTCAATCTGCTTGATAACTTCTTCTTTACTAATGCTGATATTAGTTAGGCTATTTTCTTCATCCCCTCTGAAAATCGGATCGCAGTCAGGTACTTTATCTAACCTCTCATTAGTAAACACCGATAGAAAATAATTGTTAAACTCCTCACTCATTTTTCTTCCGATTCTATCATGACATTTTCATCGTTTTTAATTGGTCCTATTCTTTCTTTATTTTTTGTTCTATAGAGGTGAAAGAAACCCTTTGGGTTGGATTTTGCTTGACTGGCAACCTTGATTTCATAATTACGTTTCGCTGAACGTGTATTCCTTTTAACCAGCTTTGCCATTTCGTTATATCTTGATCTAAGGTGTGATTCCCCGTTTTTTATTTTTACGTAAAGTCCTCTTTTAATTCCGATCTCATGTTTCATTATTTCCGTCATCCATTTGGGAGTATTACTATTTTTCCGTATTGACTTTAGGAGGATAAATGTGTTTTGTGCATTAATGATTAGATCAGTTAGATTGTTATACATTTCATCTAAAGTACTGACCTGATTTTTGGGCCCTCGCCCCGAATCGACCTGACCTAAAGTATGCGTATTACTCTCTGTGACCCAGACCTGACCTAAGGTATGCGTATTCCCCTCTTTGAATCAGACCTGACCTGAGGTATGCGTATCGTCCGGATTGTTTTTCGTATTCAATTTCAAATAGGTTTTTATATTGTCAAAGTTTGCTTTCCTGAAGTCTGGTACTTGAACGTTATTTGTAAATTTTAATTTTTCCCAAATAATATTAAATCTTATTTCTTGATGATCGCTAAAGCCTAGACTATCGCCCACTATTACGCTGCTAATTTGGTGCTCATTATTTGTTAGAATTAAGTCCAGGGTATTTTGTCCCCTCGTAGGATCGGTAATCATTTGTTTTTAGGAAATTATCCTGCACCACATCTAGGAATTTCTTCGCTTCATGATCTCCTATTAAAGTTTCCCAGCCAATGTTTCTATAGTTAAAATCTCCCATGATTACAACGTTTTTGTACTGGGACGCTCTGTGAATTTCATGAATTAGGGAATCAGTCATGAATTAGGGAAAAGTGCTACACACCTCCCCCATTCCTGCCGACCCTATCCATATATATATATATATATATATTTATATATATATATATATATATATATATATATATTTATATATATATATATATTATATATACATAATATTATATACATATATATATATTTATATATACACATATATATGTATTTATATTATATATATATATATATTATATATATTATATATATACACATATATATGTATATATATGTATATATATATATATACATATATATGTATATATATGTATATATATCTACACACACATATATACACACACACACACACACACACACACACACACACACACACATATATATATATATATATATATATATATATATATATATATATATATATAATAAGAGAGCTTTCCGTCTGTCTGAAGCCTTCCAAAATTGCTGACGACTGATTGGCCGAGAGCGGTGACGTGACGGCAATGGAGACGACTGATTGGCTGCCAGCGAAGCGAGTGATGACGTCACGGCAACGGAGACGACTTATTGGACGAGTGCGGTGACGCCATGGGAACCGAGACGACTGATTGGCTGGGAGCGAAGCGAACTCGCCCGAATGGCCAAGGCCCCGGATGCGGAATAATAATAATAATAATAAACTAAGAAAATAAACTGTCATTATTTCAAACACGTTGAATAAAATGTTCCTAATTCATAGGTGATGCATTTAGAAGAAAAGAAAAAAAGATGATATAGAACGTTTGAACGCAAGAGGTAGATTATTTATATTCACGAAAACGTTGTTATTGCATTGGATGAACACGACATGCCGTCACGTCCGACATGACGTCACGTCATTGCAAAGGAATCGAAGTAGTTTTATTCAACTCAACAAAGCAAAGCACTAACTCTAGAAATTCTTAGCACTTGAATAATATTACTGGATTTTTTTCACACAACAAGAAACTTCTAGAATCAATAACGGAAGTGCTCAAGGATAATCACGATTTATGCACATGTTGATGAATGAAAGTGATTTATCGGTTGTCAGTCTGTAATCAGCATTTCCCTGGTGAACACCTATCAAATACACTCGCCAACCCTCTACTGTTCCACTATTTGAAATTTCTTACCATGGAAGAAAACAGAAAAGTAAATGAAAGGAGATTGGCTTAACACCTGAGTGCTCCCAAACTCTGCACAACCTCTCTAGAAAAAAACACAGACCCCTGGTCTGTCTGTAACTCGCGAGGTAGTCCCCACTTCGTAAAGAAGCTAATCAGCTCATGCAACACCACTTTGGCGCGCACTTTACGTAGTGGTATTGCCTCGGGGTACCTAGAAAATGTATCCATCAAGGTGAGAATATACTCATGTCCCCTAGCATTCTTAGGCAACGGTCCCACTATATCCACGATAACCTTAGCAAAGGGTTCCTCTCCTACAGGGATTGGTTTCAAAGGGGCTACAGGTACAGGTTGGTTTGGTTTTCCTACCAACTGGCAAGTGTGGCAAGTACGACAGTGCTGTGCCACATCCCTTCTAATTCCTGGCCAATAGAAATGTTGCCAGATACGGTCTAAAGTTTTGCGTACACCCAAATGTCCAGAAAGGGGACTATCATGCCCTAGCCGCAAAACTTCTTTCCGGTAGACCCTCGGCAACATCACTTGCCGTCTCTCGGACCACACTGCATCATCAGTGGGGCAGGTACTTTCCACCCATCGGCGAAATAGTACTCCCTTTTCCAACTAATACTCCTCCGATAGTTCACTACCACTCTCTACACTTTCATATAGTTCCCGTGAGTCGAGATCGATACTCTGCAAGTCACTGAGACATCTTGTGCCCACCTGTTTCTTTTCCATAAACAAGCGAGTCAAGTCATACACATCGGTTTCACTTTCTTGTTCCTCCTGGAACAGAGGCTTCAGGTCAAAACTCTGCTTCGACCTGGGCTTGCTCACTTGGGAGTTCTTCCTCGGGGTTCATACTGTCCTCACATTTAGGTTTTCCATAGTTTTTCCCATTGGAGACCCTCACTGGTCTCACCTGATCCTTAAACCACTTCCTCCGTTAGGCCATCGCCCTCGTAATGGCGCAAATTGGAAATATCCCCGAGTGCTGTCTCTCGAATTGCTCGGTCTCTTCCGAAACAAACGGTACCTCCGATACTGAGGGTTTCGGACACATCTTTCCACCAACCAAATCATTCCCTAGTATAACACCCACACCGACAACTGGCAACTCATCTACCATCCCCATAATAGCCTGTCCCTCGTAGAGAAGCAACTACAGGTCAATAGATACTAGAGGTACCTTTGCTAGACACCCTAGGGAGTTTACTATTACACACTCTCCAACCACAGGACCTTTTACCAGACTACTCAGCATTAGGGACTGGAGGGCCCCTGAGTCACGTAGAATGGTGACTCGTTTCCGGTCTCCTCCTATAGATATCCAACCTTGGAATAAAAATGGCTGATATCCCTTTAAGTGGGGTTTAAGTTTACCCTCCAATATATCTACTTTAGCCCCATTCACCTCTAATGGGCTGTTATCTATATATAAACTAATCAATGCAACTGTTTTGGCTACACTCTCCCTAGGATTTGCCCTTAGTGGAGGTACTTTCAACCTTATTTGTTAAAGATACGTGCTTGACACCCTCCATCTCTCTTCGTCTCTTCCAACAATCTCTCATCTGGTGGCCTACCCTTCCGCAGTAGAAACATGACTTAATCGTTGATGACTTACTACAGTCATCTTTCTTGACTTCTATGGATTTGGTAGGTGACCCACCTGATGAGAGCGAGATTCTCTTTATTGTCAGGTCTCCTTTTCCCTTGTGAGTAACCGAGAACTTCCCTGCAGGTCTTATCAATTCATATTTATCTGCTAAGACTGCGGCCTCCTCCAATTTGGAGACTTCTTTTTCCTGAAGATACAATGATACCTCTTTAGGGATAGATCTCAGATACTCCTCTACCAATAGCAGTTCAGCCAGCCTATCAAAATCTTTATTAACCTTGTGAGATCTTAACCACTGGTCCCACAATAAACGTTTTCCCCGCTAAAATCTACGTGCGACATGCTAGGTTGTTTCCTTAGGTGCCTAAACTTGACCCTATATAAGTCGAAGACGAGTTCACATGCCCTAAGGATGGCTGTCTTAACCATATGATAATTCTTCGCCTCTGCGTCCTCTAGAGCGCCATATACCCTCAAGGGCTTCCCTCTTAGGTTTGTCCGCAACAGCGCAGGCCAAAACTTCTTTGGCCACGAATAAACTTCTGTCATCCTTTCAAAAATTATAAAATACTGGTCCACATTGGATTCATAGAACTCAGGAAGCAATCTTGCATTCTACACTACATCAAACTCAGGTCTCCCATTCACGGTTTGAGGAATTGGTAGCGCTTGTTCATTCTCTTGCAATTCAGCCTTAAGTTTAAGACATTCAATTTCTAATCTATCCTTCTCAGTTTCTTCCCCTCCTAGATTGGGATTCTATTTTATCTAAGTTTCTTCCCTTCTAGATTGGGCTTCTAATTTAGCTATTTCTAATTTTAATTGCAACTCACTTAATCGAGATTCGGTGTGCCGGGATTCACCATCAGCGTCACTACCTTCCCGATCATCTAAATTCGCTGAGCCGGCAGAAGCTTGTTCTGTCTTTCTCTCTTCATCTCTCGGCGACACACTTTCGTCTCGATCATGCAACATTGCCACTACCATGTGTACTAACTCCCCTTTATTTAAACCGTGGGCCGAACTAGCCCCAAAATAATGTGCTATCAATTTCAACTCGGGTATGGTGAGACCTTGTATTTCCTTATCTGTGGGCTTTCTTTGTACAAATTCATCTACCTCGGTTTCGTTGGTTAACCGCATCTTCCTACCTTAATAAACCTATTATCACTGATCCACGTCGAATGTCTTTCCAATTTACCGTTAAATCCTGGGAAGGTCGCCAATTAATGTTACAAACCTCTCTAAAGTACCAAAGGTTCACCGGCCTTGTGAATGTCAGAGGTTCGTAACATCAAGGGAACCCTTAGACCCTATGTCTATTACGGGGTTCAAACGGTCAAGAGAACTGAATAAGGTCGCCACCCGGTCGGACACCGGGGAAAGAAATCAAACTAACTTAACTTAAAGAAATATAATTAAATAAATTTATAAGTATGAAAGTTAATACAAGTAAAATGACACGAAAATAATATAACAAAGACACACGATTACAATTAAACAAACATGATTTTACATAATACATCTGACTTCTGATCATACATTTAACATTACACAAAAGACTCTAGTTCGAAGGTTTTAACGGGATTGAACAGACGTAAGACCGGGTCACAGATCACCAAACAGTTTAGAAATGTAAGCTAATCCTAAGCCCCAATGCTACACACTCCGCGCTCACTTATATGGGGCACTACAAAGCTAAGTCCTAGTGGATCTGGCTCACTGCTATACCAAGGGAAAAGGGTACTAACCTCAAGGCAGTCATTTTGAATCTGACCCGTGTAATAGGTCTAAGCAGGGTCTGGACAATCGTATAGACTCGTTCACCGTTGCGTGACGAGGCAATAGCAAAGACTATATAGGAAAGATGGGAAAGCTTCTATTTCTACTAATAAGAAAACATCATCCATCCAGCGTGAATGCGCGCCATCTATCGACAGAGCCGCAAACTATGAATCGGAAGTGGCGTAGCGCGGCTTTCACATCATACTAAACTTGTATTATATTTAGTGTTTTTGGAAATTTTAAAACTGATCCTTTCGCTTAAATAATCAACATTTCGAAAAAAAATTACTTTCTCTTTATGAAATAATGAGTAGTAATTTTATTACTTTTGCATGCAACAAGACTATTTAAATAATGCTTTACACATATGATCATATCTATAAAATCAAAAGTTGGTAAAATACTTCTGCACAATGCATCATTCATTACTAAATATTTGAAATTGTGTAAACTGTTAAAATTTAAAATGTTATTTTAGTTATATTTATCTTATTATTTCTGTAATATCACGTTTTTCTTGTTTGTGCTTGTGCTTATGTTTGAACTTTGTATACTTATTCAAGTGTCTGTACACAAATTATACAAACAAGGATAGTAAAAGTTAGGTATACATGAGATTCTTTTATTTGCAACAAAGCAATACTGTCTTGTAAAGAACATATACGAAACAAACTAAAAGAAATAACATTATTCAACTTCAAAAATGAAACATACATCAGGCAACCAAAACATGCAATCAGATATTAAATACCAAACAAAACATAGGAAAATCAGTAATCAAAAACAATAATATGAAACAAAAATAAACAAAGAAGCAGACATAACATGCATATTGATTAAGCAAAAACAAAGCAAAAAATTTTAACAGAACAAAGGAAAATCCCAAAAGCAAACAAACAAAAATATATACATATGTAGCAAGACAGGTACTGTATTGTAAAAAACATAGACAAAAATAAAAGGATGAACATGCAAGAAATAAGTCACAAAATTAAACAAACAAGATTTGCAATCATACATAAAATAACAAGCATAACACAGAGAAATCATTCAACAAAAACAGTTAAATTTTAAAACTACCAAAGAAGCAGTCACAGCCTGCCAAAAAAAAGAAGAAACATACATGCGATTCAACTTTTTTTTGCTGTGTATTTGGCCATTTATTCAAAATTAAGGTAAAAGTTTATAACTTTACCACTTAAGCTAAGAACATGACATAACTATATCAAAGTTGCTGTGCCTGCCTGGGACTGCCATAAAGATATGGTATGAATTTGACATGATCAATTCATATTTCTAGATATTTGTAAGGTATTCATCTATAATTTTCATTTCCAAGCTAAGTGACACTGCACTGACATAAAGATAAAGAAAATTTTAACTATGTTCTATTTTATTCCTCCATTTTCTGTTAAAGTTTCCATGTACTGTGTATGTTGAATCTCTTACCTTTCTTTATCTTTAGGAAAAACGTGATGGGGAAAGTAATTTTTCTTCTTTTTGCACACCACACATGGGTGATAGTTCCGCCCACTCATGATTGAATGTCCCGCTTAATTGTAAACAAACAGACGATGCAGTTAAAACTGGTGATTGACGTAAACGCCATCTAGTGAGAGAGCCGCACACTAAAAAGTATGTGGACGATGCGGCTCTCCGTGAGCTTTCCCATCTTTCCTATATAGTCTTTGAGGCAATACGCTCGTAGCTCATTGGATACTACAAGGGAGGCGGGATTTACCTAGCCTGACGAGCCTACATTGTTTATGCGGGAAATACAAATGAAATATTTTTACGTCACGGCCTGTGACGTAGCAGACCCAGACTGGTTTCTGACAAAAGCCTCCAACAAAGCCAAAACCAGTTATTCTAGAACAACCAATTCCAACACAAAATTTGTCTGGGAAAAATCAAATATTAAACACCTTTATAATGAATCCATGCATGCTGCATCTAAATTAGGATCACTTTTAAAAAAGTAGTAAATGTCCATCACAGAACATCTAATAAGGACAAATCCGGCGTATATAAGATACCATGTCTCGGTTGTGATAAAGTGTACTGGGGACAGACGGGACAAGATCTACCCACTAGGATCAAAGAACATAAAAAAAAGATTAAAATACGGCCAAGAAAACTCAGCTGTATTCCTCCATTCTAGCCTTATAGATCACAGAATAGATTGGAAGAATGCAGCTACAGTATACAATTCACACTGTAGTTTCAAAAGAAAAATTGTTGAGTCCTCATTAATAAAAAAGTTTCCAAATTATAATACTTCTAAAGGTCAATGGTCACCTGATGTCATAACTAGTATGGCAGTTGACAAATTCATCTCCACAGGACGTAACGTCCGACCTCACTCAGGGCAAGTGACCTGAGGCTTACTGAGTTTCCCAAAGTTACTTCCTCCTCTGTATATAACCCCTTGTCTATGTACCCTATAATTATTACTGATGAAGAGGACCACAGTTAGTGGTCAAAATATACGGTTTACTCTGTATCTCAGCTTATCTTTCTCCGAGGAGAGTGGGTTTAAGTTTTAATATATATATATATATATATATATATATATATATATATATATATATATATATATATATATATATATATATAGAGTATATATATATATATATTCTATATATATATATATATATATGAGTGGCGTTTAAACTCACCACCCTACCACTCATTCTGTCTTCACACCTCAACATATATATATATATATATATACACATATATATATACATATATATATGTATATATATATATATATATATGTGTGTGTGTGTGTGTGTGTGTGTGTGTGTGTGTGTGTGTGTGTGTGTGTGTGTGTGTGTGATTCACCATGGTCTTGGATCACGTGTTGGACTTCGTGATTGACAGTTATTAACCTCCCGGAAGAGAGCTCAGAGCTCGTATGACCGATCTATGGTTAATACTGTGACCTTACACGCACACATGCATGCAGGCATGTGTGTGTGTGTGTGTGTGTGTGTGTGTGTGTGTGTGTGTGTGTGTGTGTGTGTGTGTGTGTGTGTGTGTGTGTGTGTTTTAGAGAGAGAGAGAGAGAGCAAGAGAAAGAGAGAACATCATTCAGTTAATGTCAGATGCAGGGTGTGAATGGGTCGGCTCAGGATCCCTAAAAATGTTCTCCGGAGCTTTACTCTGAATATTCTGTATCACCTCATCTGGGAAATCTTCGGAGATCTTAGGAGGCCTGAGATGAGACGTTGTTTCCGCGTCTGGGGTACACCATTATTAATTAAGTGATTCCTTATTGTGGCGTCCGCTACGATGAACAAAATCTGCCAGATATTGAATAGCGAGAGTGAGTCTTTTTTACGAATAGTTTAACCGAGGTAGGCATTCTCTACAGTGGTGTTTCTTCAAGTGAATAGAACTAAATTACACTAAACAGGGAAAATATTTAAAGTGTGGCATCGTAGTAACAGTAACTACTGCCTGAAGATTCAGGTCCAAAATAGTCAGTAATGGCACCAGGTCTCTACTATAGACCTCTTCATGAAGAAGAACTGGCCTATTTTTTTTCTTTTTTTTTCTTTTTCTTTTTACTACGGCTCTGTTCTCACGAGTTTATAGTAATGTAAAGGGGAGGAGCAATCAACGGATTTCAGTTCTACTTGTATATGCGCGCGCATGTGTGTGTGTGTGTGTGTGTGTGTGTGTGTGTGTGTGTGTGTGTGTGTGTGTGTGTGTGTGTGTGTGTGTGTGTGTGTGTGTGTGTGTGTGTGTGTGTGTGAGTTTGTGCTTGTGTGTCTGTATGTGCTTGTGTATTTGTGTGTGTGTGTGTGTGTGTGTGTGAATGTGTGTGTGTGTGTTTGTGCATGTGTGTATGTGTGTTTGTGTTTGTCTGTGTGTGTGTTTGTGTGTATGTGTGTGTTCTTGTTTCTGTATTTTGTGTTTTTTATTTTTGTATGTGTGTATGCGTATGTCTATGTGTGTGTATATGTTTGTGTCCGTGTGTGACCTTGCTTTTTTGTACGTGTGTTTGTATAGGTGTGCATACGTGCATCTGTATTTTATGTATATATTACAAAAAACAATGAAAGAGAAATAAGGCCTATATGGTCCTAGCAAGTAACTGCTGGTGTAAGAACGCATCAGGATGATCACAAGTACCCTTTACCAGACAGACAGTGAACGCTCTCGCTCTTACGACACCTTGTGATAACAATCTGAGCACCCCGGGTGAGACCTTCTACGAGGGAATCTTTCCGCCCTCCCACTAGTCGATTTGGGTTGGTGATGAAGACAGATTGCGAACTCGGGAACACTTCCTCCACCTCCCCCCCGGCAGCCGTAAAGAGCGAGGAAGTCTCCAGTGATTGGAGAGAGGAGAAAAGAAGACTCCAGGAGATCATAAGGGACCTACAGGCAAGAAACGAAGACCTGACGTCCGAAATCAAAAACCTCCGTCGTCGATTACAGGAGTCGCGACCTCTGGAGAATATCATGGACGTGTCCCCAGAGGCACTGGAGGTGGCGGCTTGTCCCTCCCATGTTGCACACTTCTGTCACTCCAGCAGATGTGCATGTGCGCCTAAGGAGTCGTTTTGTAAAGATCCACAGGAGGATTTAATAGACCTGACCGATCCCGAGGAACCTCAAGAAGAAAATAAGGATAATGAACGTTTTCTATCCATATAGAGAGGTATCCACCATCGAGATCAGGAAGACAGATAGCAGTTACCCAACGAGACTGAGAAGGTAACGGACAACGAAGAGGAAGAAATATGTCGAAACGGCATACCTAGAGGATGTCCACCTTCAGTGAAAGCAAAACCGTGGGTATGCACCGACCGTATGTGCGCCACTATAAACGGACCTTTCACACACGTTTGTACAGGCTGCCGGGGTAAGAAAGGAGGAAAACCCGAGAAAATCACCATTGAGGAGTTATTACAATCTGAGGACTGGGTCATACTATCCGTGACGTAGAACTTGAAATGTCTGGCTATTAATGTTCGAGATTATACCTTCGGCTTTATATTCATAAAAAAACCGAACGGAAAATGGGCCATCATTATATAGCGCCCGAAGAACATAAATGAATGGTTCCAAAAGGCCAAAAATAGGCCATGATTTGGTGTAAAATAAAAAAAGAGGGATGATTTTACCCCCAAAGAGATGGCACATTGTTCAAGTTTATCTAAACTTTTGAAAGTGAAAACCTTGTGCAAGAATAAAAATAAAAATTGCAGGTCACTTTCCATTAATGCCAGTCATGAGTTAAAGCCACGGCAGAAAGAGTTCTTCTAAAAGCGTCACCGAACGAGGACAAACGATGGGATAGTTATTGACAGCACAGTGGGAAGCCCGGGAGCGGCTGTTTTGGACGTCTTCGTCAGTTCTCGAGGGCTGATGGGCCAGCGTACTGGAACATTGCCATAACCGGTGCAGTCTGTCAACTGTACCTGGTCCTTCTTTGAACCAGAGCTGGTCTTGAAGTCTTCGTGGGCTGATGAGGACGTGTGGAGCAGCCGCAACTGTGGTCTACCGCTAAAAGCTGTTGGAACAGTGTCAGGTAGTCTCTTCGAATGAGACCTTTCGCAGTCAGGCTCGTAGATTCCTATTAGCGCAAGAATTTTCAATTGTCTCGGATTTCACGAGGAAAAGGGGTGACTTGGCTAATTTGGAAACCGATATTTAAAAAAAATACGCCATAAATTGCTTCATAAATGTATTTAAAATTAAAAACCTGACTCCTACTGTTATAACTTTTACTTACTGCTGTGTGATAAGGCTTTGTTAATTTGATTACAAGGTCAAACTAAAAATAGGTAATTAATTTTACTGAAGTAACTATGAGCAGTACAAATAAGAGGATGTTGATTTCGGTTTGTGTATTTTATCCGAGAGTGTTGAAAAATAATGGATATCACTGTCACGTCCTGTATATGAAGATAATCAGTGAGATAAAAAATAACAACACTGGTAACGGACGCACGAAATTAACGACATTTTGTAAAAAATGGCCTCTTAGATCTGCTGGGAGCTATGTTCAAACAAATATGACCAATTTTACGTGTGCCGTGGCAAACTGCACGTCAGATTTAAGAAAAAATAAGAGAAAGACAAAGTTTATCGTACCGAAAAAATTAAGTCTTCGATGCAAAATGATATTTTTGATGCATTACATGGATTTGCCTATTGCATGGTTCATTCAAATGAAAGTATATATCAATATACGTCCATTGAAGTCGATAGAAAATGACAAATTGTTTGGCTTGATACAATTATAGGCTGTTTTACGAAAAAATTAAGTCTTCGATGCAAAATGATATTTTCGATACATTACATGGATTTGCCTATTGCATGGTGCATTCAAATGAAAGTATATATCAATATACGTCCATTGAAGTCGGTAGAAAATGACAAATTGCTTGGCTTGATACAATCATAGGCTGTTTTACGAATATAATCTGTGATCATATATAGAGGCTCAAACAATGCTATATGCCGTTTGGAATCATGAAATTAATTGCCTTAAATTTCAGACACATAATGTAAAACGATACACCTCTGTAAGCTTATAAAACTTGCCCAAAAAAGCATTTATTTTCCGACAAGAATTACAAAATCTGGCGGTGTCTAGTATCAATTTGCTAACTGCCAAATGTCCTATTGTGAAGTAGAGGTAGGTTGGGTCATTCCTGTGGGTAACTGCTGCAACTGGTCGCTATCAAGTTTTCGGGACCCCCTCAGCTGAATAAAAGTGCCTGTCAGACTAATATTTCAAACGAGCTAAAACAGATAGAAATACAATATCTTAAAAAAAATCCTCTATGCCCATATATCTTCCTACTTCACTTATATGTGGAAGAATATTTTTTGGCACAGAATAAAACATATGCATATATATATATATCTATATATATATATATATATATATATATATATATATATATATATATATATATACATATATATATATATATATATATATATATATATATATATAAGTCTAAATAAAAATATTCTTCTAAAAAACGCTGTAGAAGTCGGGGACAGGTGGTATTACGGTGACACTTTGTCCTAAAAATATTCTTGAAAAAGTGCTTGGGTAAGTCGGGGTCAGGTGGTATTCTTCTTCTTCTTCTTCTTCTTCTTCTTCTTCATCTTCTTCGCGTTCCTCTTTTTCTTCTTTTTATTCTTCTTCTTCTTCTTTTTCTTCTTCTTCTTTTTCTTCTTCTTTCTTTTTCTTCTTCTTCTTCTTCTTCTTCTTCTTCTTCTTCTTCTTCTTCTTCTTCTTCTTCTTCTTCTTCTTTTTCTTCTTCTTCTTCTTCTTCTTCTTCTTCTTCTTCTTCTTCTTCTTCTTCTTCTTCCTCGCGTTCTTCTTCGCGTTCTTCTTCGCGTCCTTCTTCGCATTCTTCTTCGCGTTCTTCTTTGCGTTCTTCTTCGCGTTCTTCTTCGCGTTCTTCTTCCTTTGCGTTCTTCTTCCTCGCGTTCTTCTTCGCGTTCTTCTTCGCATTCTACTTCGTGTTCTTCTTCGCGTTCTTCTTCGCGTTCTTCTTCCTCGCGTTCTTCTTCGTGCTGGGGATCCCGTGTTGGGGTTCCGCCCCGAGGCCGAGGCCGAAGGGGAAAACGAGGGATTAGAGCGCGGAAAGCTGCGGCCGTAGGCCGCTGTTTGCGCAGCCAAGCCTCAGGCGAAGCCGGGAAGGGCGAAGCCTGCGGCTTGTATATACATACATATATATATATATATATATATATATATATATATATATGTGTGTGTGTGTGTGTGTGT
>NC_134818.1:26659678-26662178 GCF_046742065.1 Oratosquilla oratoria | reverse complement strand
AAGAATTATCGGCAGGTGTTCCTTGGTGGAGGCCACGCAGAAGGAGGTAGGCAGGTGTGGAGGTGGTGAAGGAGGTGGCAGGTGCTAGGAGGCTGAGTCTCGTGCAGGAAAAAGGCAGGAGGTAGGTGTGTATTGGGTGCGGGGACTGAAGGTAGTAATGAGTGAATGGAGGCGTTGTCATGGAAGCGCTATGAGATCAATGACGTCATGTCGTCTCTAAACCGAAACCCAGAATCTGTGACGGAGATCACATATGAGGAGAAATAGGAAGAGGAAGGAGATCAGGAGGATGGGGAAGAGGAGGAAGAGGAAGAGGAGGAGGTGGAGGAAGAGCATCATCATCATCAGCAGCAGGAAGAGGTAGAGGCAGAGGAAGAGGAAGAGGAGGGGGAGGCGTAGGCGTTAGCGTGGTAGTTATTCGAGACTGCGGTCCTTATTAGCAAATCCCACGAGATTAAGGGAAGACTCTTAACCACAAAGAATTAATTAATGACCTCTGTCCTGATAACTAACAACGAGGCACGGAAACCGTACATCAACAATTTATGGGTCTTGGAGAAATATACTTGTCATAATATATAACTTTATGAGTTGATAATAATGGAAGGTGAACAAAACAACATTTAAAAAGGGCTCACGTCAGACATGAGAAATGGAGAATTGGATATGTAAAGGAAGAAAAAATTTCAGAGAAGAATATGATTTTTTTTCTCTGCTAATTCCTAGAGCTTTCTTTGCCTGACGGCGACTACATAATTGTTAACGTGAATTCGATCAGATTCTGTTTTTGCCAAAACGACCTTTTTCAATGGGTTTACTGTTTTTGTGTACAGGAAGTCCATTTCAGAGCCATGGACTCTCATAAAACGAAGAAGGTCTCGGAGTTGTTATTTTAAATGGTACAGGAATAGAATTCTTTACCAACGAAACCCTTCCCCAACTTCGGATCACTCCTCTGATTTCGGAACTACTTAACTAAATTAACCTAATCCAACCTAACCTAATTTACCCCAATGTAATATAACCTAACCTAACAAAACCCAACATATCTCAATGCAATGTAACCTACCCTCACCTAATCTAACAAAACAAAACCTACCCCAATGTAATGTAACCTGACCTAATCTCACCTAATCCAACAAAACTTAACCTACCCCAATGTAATGTACTCTAACCTCACCTAATCTAACAAAACCTAACCTACCCCAATGTAATGTGACCTAACTTAACCTCATATAACCCAACAAAGCCTAACCTACCTTAACATAACCTTTGGTGTATTGTTACAACATTATCATAACTCGTGGAATGAATGGATCTCCATGTCAAAATATCGCAAATATATATATATATATATATATATATATATATATATATAAATATATATATATATATATATATACATATATAAATGACGCCATCTAATATCAATATTTTTCCTTTCTGTTTGCGAAATAAGGAGTACTGGAGTCCAAAAATGTGGAGGATGGAGTACATAAAGTGTGAGGAGGAGTGAGTGAGACAGATGAATACATAAGTAACTGTATGTACCTGGGCTTGATCCTCATTGGCCACTATCAACCAGGCAATCTAAACACCCAGGGCACAGGTGACGGCTGCGGTCGTAGGTGGAGTAATCTTCTTGTCGTGTGGAGGTTATATGTGGAGGATAGAGGGTGGAGTGTGGAATGGAGTGTATGGGATGTGCTGGGTGGAGTGCATTGGGTGGAGGTGATGCTAAAATGTACATAGTAATGAGGATAACACGTCGATAGGGTCGAGAATGCAGTGACGACAGAGATGTTTACTCGCCGCATGTAGTCCCGTCACGAATCCGAAAGAATTCGTTCAAGAGTCGCAGTTCTTGGGTTGTTAGGGGCGAAGTATTATGAAAAGAGTGATAACGAACATAGAACATAAGAATGGACGAGAATGCAAGAGACCATAAGGCCTACACTAGGTAGTTCCATGTCCCTTACCACCTGTAACTCCCGATAGTTTCAGCGCCCACTGCTACATGGTTACTAAGTCTATTCCATTCGTTAACCCCTCTGCTGGTAAACCAGTCCTTGTCTGTTTCATTCTTAAACTTAAATTTGTCAAATTTAAACCCACTACTTCAAGTCCTGCCCTGACATCTTAGTATGATGACCTTGCCTGCACCCCTCTTGTCAAAGGCCTTGACCCATTTGAATACCTCCATTAGATTATCTCGCATTCTACGTCTTTCCAGAGAATAAGTTAAAGTGTCTAAGCCGGTCTTCATAAGGAACATTTCTGAGCCTTTGTGTGGGTTAATGATCATAAGGCGGAAAGGAAAGCTTGGGGGAAGGGACCTTTGTCGTGGAGGGCAGCATGACTCTAAGTGGAATGGAGTGGAGTGGAATGCAAAGGAGTGTGCGTAGCGGTATAGCATGGAGTTTGAAGAGGTTTGGAGTATGTGGTGATGGACGAAGTGGAGTTGGATTGTGTGTGTGTGTGTGTGTGTGTGTGTGTGTGT
>NC_134818.1:26642178-26654678 GCF_046742065.1 Oratosquilla oratoria | reverse complement strand
GCCATTGTGGTCAACTTCTTGCTATTCGTACAATCCTATTCTAAAGTTCAAAGACAACTCTGTGTTATTCTTATTAGTTAATAGCATTTTGACCACTATGTTCTTACCAATGTTGCGAACATACCCAAGAAATTATATTGCATTGAAATAATGTTGAAATAAATCATTGTCATTGAAGTGAAACATATTAATAGATAAAAAAAATTGTGAACCTTAGTACGATATACCATTCGTTCAAGAAACAAATACTGATTTGAACGGTAACAGGTAATAATAATAATAATAATATTATTAATAATAATAATGATAATAATAAAAATGATAATAATAATAATAATAATAATAATAATAATGATAATGATAATGATAATAATAATGATAATGATAATGATAATAATAATGATAATAATAATAATAATAATAATAACAATAATAATAATAATAATAATAATAATAATAATAATAGTAATAATGATAATAATACATGGATACATATACCAAGGCTTTTTCCCCCTTACAAGGGAGGTAGCCAAAAAGAAAAAGGCATAAAACCATTCCCACCCATTCCATCCCTAAATACACTCCACCTCCTCCACCCTCCACCCTCCCTCTTATCTTAGCACCTCCTAGATGACGGGTCATTCCTGCACTTTGTCCACTGCCCTGGGTCAGAAGCAGTGTCGCAAGATACAGCACATCCACAGCAAGGCCGCTTCATTAAATCGGCGACCCCCCTCTCCGTCCTCCCATGCAGAAAAGGAGAAGACGGGGAGAAATCCCTTCGGGCTGCGTCAAAATTTTCTCACCCCCATCATACTTCTCAGACACCTCATCTCAAACACGTTCAAACTCCTCTCTTCCTCTCTTATGTTCCATGTTTCTGCACCATACAGTGCTGTTGGCACAATCACTCCTTCATACAGTCTCCTTTTAGTATCCATTCCCAAATGTCTATTCCTCATTACACTTTTTAATCCACCAAGGCATTTACTCGCTTCTCTCAATCTACATTCTACCTCCACCTCTACTCTACCCTTTCCTGCCACATTTGCACCCAAGTATCTAAAACTATCAACTTACTCCAGTCGCTCTCCCTTAATGCTCACTTCCAGTCTGCTGCCACTTTCACCCCTTGTACATCTCATCACCTTACTTTTACCCACAATTATCTTCAATTTTCTTCTTTCACACACTCTCCCAAACTCTGTCACCAACTTCCTCAATCCCTCCTCTGATCCTGCTACAAGCGCAGTGTCGTCCACAAACAACAGCTGGCTCACCTCCCACTTTTCTCCATTTTCTTTAACTATCTCCAATCCCCGACCCACCACCCTTGCATTTACCTCACGCACCACCCTATCCATGATAATAATGATAATAATAATAATGATAATAATAGTAATGATAATGATAATAATGATAATAATAATGATAATAATAATAATAATAATAATGATAATAATAATGATAATAATAAAATTTGTTTATTGGAATGGAGATTCCCACCAGAAACCATATCAATTACTTTTCTATATAGTCGATGTAATGCGAAACGATAGATGAAGATTTCTGATTACTAATTGCAGAATAATTACGCAAACATCTATATAGTATCTAATTTGTCTATATGTTTTCGTCTTATTTGTTTTTCCACTGTGAAGACCCAAATGCAATAAACACGATAGTGATAATAAGTAAACAACCAAATTTTTAAGCCCATTTTTATATATGTTTTGTAACACTATTGAGCGTTGAAATAACTTTGTTTTTTATATAATATAATTTCATGAAAACGGATGAAAGGTGTTAAGGGACATGGAACCGCCTAGTGTAGGCCTTACGGTCTCTTGCAGTCTCCCCCATTCTTATGATCGATCACATAAACATTTTGTTATGATCGATCACGAACTCATGTTGACAGAATAAAAACAGAGGCTCTTCCAGATAGGGGCGTAGTGGGCGAAGCAGAAGTGGTAGTTAATAGATGAGAATGCCAAGATGGGGCCAGGCACGGGAGTGGCAGTGGCAGGCACTAGGGCCAGGAGGGAGAAGTCACGTGACTAAGCTGATCGAGGCTATTACGGGCTTAAGATTCAATGAGGCAAAGACAGGAAGTGCAATTACTGTATTTATTTGTTTTAATGGGCCTCTTTGCTTATTTCGTCTTGCCACAGTAATCATTGTGAGATGTTGATAATGTGAGAATTATTTCTTATTCCTTTGATATTTTATTATCATCATCATCATTATTATCATCATCATCATCATTATTACTATTATCATCATCATCATCATTATTATTATTATCATTATCACTTTTCTATCTCCTTCCGGAATTGACCATTCAATTGATAATGTGAGACTTATGTCTTATTCTTTTTTATTTATATTATCATTATTATTATCATTATTACTTTTCTCACTCCCCCTGGACTTGACCCATCAAGGTTTTCAACTTATCTACAACTACTCACTCTACGTCCAAAGTTGTTTTCTGTGCGTCTATCTTCTTCTGTAGAATCCCAGAGGAAAGGATGTGGTCAGTTCAACTTCAATTAAATGTTTGCTTCTTCTTCGCTTGTCTAATCTACAAGATTTATGTCGACAACAGCCAGCCATGTCCATGCCAATGCCTCCAACATGACTTTGGAAGAGATGCTAACATGTTTCTGAAGCTGCAGTTTTGAACATGTGTGATGCATTGAGAAACATTGTCTGTAACACGTTACAAGCATGTTGCGAGCAAGTTTGGACACATCTGCTCAAGAAAAGGGCAACCCGCAAGTTTTCTGGCACATATGGCCCGGGTTCGAGTCCTCTCAAGGGTAAAAAGTTGTAAACCGCTAATTTACAAAAATAGAGGTATATGCAAGCGTACACTCGTATGTACTTGTAGTCATATAGCAATGTATGTATGCATACATGTACAGTACGCATGCAAAACGTATACATACATACATATATATATATATATATGGCAAGAGTGGTATAGATAAATTCCAGGAAGGAGCAGAAGTATTTTATTCTCTAACGTTCTTCTGAAGAAGACTCTGTCGAAACGTTAGAGAATAAAATACTTCTGCTCCTTCCTGGAATTTACCTATACCACTCTTGCCATACATTTGTCTTTTCTCTTGTCATATATATATATATATATATATATATATATATATATATATATATATATATACATATATATATATATATACATATATATACATATATATATACATATATATATGTATATATATCTGATATATACGAGAAATAATGGAAGAATTACTGCCTTAACGTGTGTGTGTTGATCACAAAGCTTTGTGATCAAGACCCAAAGGGTCGAAACGTTAAGGCAGTAATTCTTCCATTATTTCTCGTATATTTTCTCCGCCTTCAGTTACATTTGTCATAGTTTAAATCAATATATATATATATATATGTATACATATATATGTATATACATATATATATATGAATATACGTATATATATATAGATATTTGTATATATATATATATATATATATATATGTGTGTGTGTGTGTGTGTATGTATGCATGTATTTATGTATGCATGTACGCATGTATATATGTATGTATGCATGTACTCATGTATATATGTATGTATAAATGTATATATGTACGTATGCGTATCGGTATGCATGTAGATATATGTACGTGAATGTATACATGCATGTGTATTTGTACTTGAAAATTTTCACTGTACATCTGAATACATGTGCTTGTACAATTAGTACACTTCTTCGTGGTTAATGAGGATTTAATCTGACATAGTGACGAAAAAGATTGTGTGTTTATTTTTCCCACGGCTCGCCAATCTCTCCCCCGTGATGAGGTGATTAGGTCACGATCAAAGGAGAAAGAGAAATAGCGAGTGACAGACAATGAAAAAGACGCTCAGAGAGGAGAAACAAAGAATTGTGTTTCACAAAAAGAAAATAGAAAAGAGAAAAATAGGATGAATGTCTATAGATTCTGTTTGTCAGGGAGATTTGGTGAGATTTTGGGTTTAATGTGGTGTTTGGTTGTGTATACCTTAATACTGATGTGCGTGGGAACATGTGTACGGTACACACACACACACACACACACACACACACACACACACACACACACACACACACACACACACACACACACACACACACACACACACACACACACGACTCGCATGGCGCAGTGATAGAGTTCCCGGCTGTCACTACGGCGGCCCGGGTTCGAATCCCGCCCAGAGCTGAAATAATTTCAGTATCGCTGCGCTGCGAGTCGTTACTCCAACTCTCTTGGGTGGGGAGTTGGGTGTATGTATGCGTGTAAGGTCACAGCATTACTCATAGATCGGTCATATATGAGCTATAAGCTCTCTTCCGAGAGGAAAATAGCTGTCGATCACGAGTCCAACACCTGATCCAAGACAATGGTGAAACACACACACACACACACACACACACGCAAACACACAAAATTTGCTCTTACAAAATTATATAGCGTAAAAATGTCAACAAATAAATAAAGCGAAATAAAAATTGTGTTTGTTTTGTACTAACTCGTTCTTGTCACGGATCGTTACAATTTGAAATCTTTCCAACCGTCACTTGTCGCTCCGACAGACCGTCATGGCGACTGATCTCTTCTTTGTTGGTTTTATTGTCCCCATATTGCTTTCATTTAAGTTTATTTCCTGGAACGTCTTACAATAATTGAAAGTTGCTTGCAGAACAGATTTTCAGAATTAATAAATGTATAACAATAAAATATATATTAAATGTATAATAAAATGTATAGTAATATAGATAAATAAAATAGATCTACAATTTGAACAGTTGCATACGCGCGCGTACACACACACACACACACACACACACACACACACACACACACACACACACACACACACACACACACACACTCGGTGGCGGATTGGTAAAGCACAAGCCAGAGAACCGGGGTTCGATTCCCCGGCCGGGCGGAGATAAGTTGGGTTTGTCTCCTTTCACGTGTAACCCCTGTTCACCTAGCAGTGAGTAGGTACGGGACGTTAGTCAAGGAGTTGTGACCTTGTTGTCCCGGTGTGTGGTGTGTGAGTGGTCTCAGACCTACCCAGAGATCGGCAAATAATGAGCTCTGAGCTCACTGCCGTCGGGTGGTGTCTGGCTGTCTCGACAGAGACTGCAGCAGATCCGAGGTGAATACACACATACAGACACACACACACACACATTATATCTATACATTACAAAATTAAATGATATATTTCATTGTAATTTATACATAAATCGTGTACAACATCCCCTCTCGCCCAAGCGATACATTTATTAGAATATATTTTGATCCTGAATACTCATTCATTTTGTTGAAAATGCGTTGATTAACGACAGCCCGAGGGACGGGAGGAGGGTTAACATGATGGTCAGCTTTGGCGGACCATTGTTCCATTTTTTCCCTCGGAATCAAAGGATTAATCTGTCTTTTCACTCTGTCTTACTGGGAGTTCAAATAAAGAGAATCTACATTCAGATGAGGAAAAATACCCACTGTTAATATCTATTTCTATTATTATTATAACCATCATTATTTTTATTATCATTATTAGTATTATTATCTTTAATATCGTTATCATCATCATTATCATCATCATCATTATCGTTATTGTTTTTGAATCTCGTTCCTTTGTGAAACTAAATTTTTCCTGACTATTCTCGCCCATTGTGTCACATCGTGATTACAAATTGGGCGAGGGCAGAGGGCAGCGAGAAGGATATGGAAGACAGAGTGCATAATGCATCACAACATCAACTTTGCATAATGAAGGTACTGTGCGTGACATCATGTATATGAAGCTCAACGTGCCCTTTGACTTCCATATATTCAGTTCGTCATCATACACCGTTTGTGGTGTCATGATGTCGTCAGAGGATGTGACGTAGTGTCGCACATCAAATATTAGGAAGCGGAAAATGTGGTTTTTCTTTTTAGTTTGTTTTATATTTTCTTCATCTGAATTCAACAGAAAAGTATTTTGTAATTAATAGAAAGAAGCATTATGCTTTGTTTAAGTGAGTCTGAGATAAAGGTAGATTTTTTTATGGCAACAAGACCGATCCGTGGGCGTTGTTGCCATTTGATGTGTATTTTTCTCAAAACCTCTGAAAATATGGTATGAAATTTCTAATGTCTTTCTTGAATGATGTATAATGCAGTATGCATCATAAACTTTACAATATAAGTAAAAATAATAGTTTTGCTAATGTATATACACGATTGCACAAAACTACAAGAAAAAATCGTTAGATTTGTCGTCAGATTTAGACATGGCGGTGAATGAAGACAGAAATAATTTTTATGTATTTATCTTGTTCCATTAATGAAACACTCTTAAATCACATAGCCGCACTTTTATCTTATTTTGTTTTGCTTTGTTTGGTTTGTTTTGTTTAATTTGACTTATCTAATTTTTATATTTTACTCAATTTACTTTTTCCATTTTAAATAATTTTATCTTATTTCATATTACCAATTTCATTATATTTTATATAATTCTAAATTATCTAATATCATTCCATTCCATCTTATCATATTTCACAATATTTCATTCCTTTTCAACACTTTCGCTATTAACAGGGGAAAGATTAACTCAAACCTCATTAAATGTAAAATTAGCCCCATACAGTGTAAATGAAATTTAGGATCTATGAACTGCATCCTAAGCATGATTCAGTTGGTCTGTTAATTAATCTGCTTTATATGCAAATTGTTTTTGTTGCGAAAATGTACAGTGGGGTACATGTACATTGACGTGAGCAAATTAGAGCCGAGTACAAATTGTATACAAGACAATGTAGCAGCTGTTGATGAATTCAGTGTTTGCGTGTGTGTACGTATGCGAGTGTGTGTATGTGTGCGTGTGTACACATTTGTGTGTGTGATTTAACATGGTCTTAGATCAAGCATAAGACTCGTGATCGACAACTATTACCCTCCCGAATGAGAGCTCAGAGCTCATGTATGCTCGATCTATGAGTAATGGCATGGCCTTACACACGGACACACACACACACAGACACAGACACACACACACACACACACACCTTCTTGACCCTCAGAGTTGGAGTGCCGGCTCACAAGACAGCCATTTTTTCAGCCCTGGACGGGACTCAAACTCGGATCACTGAATTATGTGTCGAGAACTGTACCACTGCAACGTCCAGCCGATAGTATGTGTGTGTGATTCACCATGGTCTTGGATTACGTGTTGGACTCGTGATCGACAGCTGTTTCCCTCAGGGAAGAGAGCTCAGACTTCATATATGACCGATCTATGGGTAATGCTGTGACCTTGCACGCACACACACACTCCACGAGAGTTGGAGTAACGACTTACAGCGCAACGATACTGAATATTTCAGCCCTGGGTGGGATTCGAACCCAGACCGCCGTAGTGGCAGCCGGGAACTCTACCAACTGCGCCACCGAGTGTGTGTGTATGTGTTTGTTTACCTAATTCTATTGCACAAAGGGGACAAAGCTCGTGGGGTCCTGGCTCATTCTACAATCATCATGTGTGTGTGTGTGTGTGTGTGTGTGTGTGTGTGTGTGTGTGTGTGTGTGTGTGTGTGTGTGTGTGTGTGTGTGTGTGTGTGTGTGTGTGTGTGTGTGCGGGCTCGCACGTGTGTTAGCAAGTGTAATACTTTCATCCCGGATGCACTTGTGTTACAGTGATAAATGTCTTATCACCATTACAGGACGCTGGTGATGATAAGATGTTATCATGTCAGATGGTTTTGATGGTAATGTGTATGTCGCCATTGGTGCAAATGTTTGGTGATGTCAGGTGTAAGAATGAGAGGAAATATACTGATGGTGATAGTTCACACGTTCTTTGTGGTGGTTCAAATGGTGATAACACAAAATCAACAGGAATTTACAAAATTGTTAATGATCCACATTTATGACAAGGGTTTATATGTATGATTCACTTCAAGTGGGTGATTTATATTTAAAAAATAATAAAGATTTTGACTTAGAAGATTAAGATAGGAATGACATATGACCGAAAATGTGACCTTTTAGTGATGTATTAAGGGAGGTTTTTATGCCCCCCCCCCGATTGTGGGTGGGGAGAAGGAAGGGGAGGGGGGGGGTGCTATCTTTTGTTGCATCCTTAATCCATTTTTTGTCTGTTATAACCCTAACTAGACCATTTTTAGTGGTCATCGCCCCTCCACTAACGACACCATTAAACCAATCCTACACTACTATTTTTATTTTCTTATATATCTTTATATTTTTATCTATTTAATTTTATCTTTTTTGAAATGCTCCATTGGTTTTAAAATATTTTTTTTTTTTTTTTTTTTTTTTTTTTTTTTAGGAAACTGAGTGTGAAACTGGGAGGCGCAGCATCAGGTATGAATGACCTAGGTCAAGATCAGGTCAGATCAGGTCGCAGCATCTGACCCAGCTTTCATGGTCACCAAATCGGAATACCTCTCGGGTGTCCTTTGTGAAAAAGGGGTAAATCTAATCCCAATCCATTAAAAAAAAAAAAAAAAAAAAAAAACCGCCCCCACCACCACCCAAGGATTGGAGATACAAATTACACGGTGGGGGTACAAAGTACACGATGGGGGTACAAATTACACGGTGGATGGTGGGTGAATATATTCTGCCTGGAAATTTAGCATTGGTTTTCGAATACACTACACCTGTCTAACCACTTTTTGTGTATGCGAGGGAAATATGTCTTCCTTGAACAGCGTATATTCTGTGCAAAACCTTGATGCTAAACTTTTGTTTATATTCTTATGTATTTATGAGACTTTATGTCAGTTTAGATTTCTTAATTATTATTATTATCATATGGAAGTTCAGTGGTAATTGGCTAATTAATGACAGTGTAAATACATTAATGACAGTGTATTCTTTCCATATATCACAATAGATTACTAAATAATAAGAACATTAATGTCGCCATTGATGTTTTCATTTTATCCGCTAGGTTGGGTACAGGGCGAATAATATATATATATATATATATATATATATATATATATATATATATATATATATATATATATATATATATATATATATATATATATATATATTTAGGTTTGAATATAAAATTCAGTACGATCACCTACTATGTAGATAACGGGACACCATCACAGAACACTAAGCCTCGCTCAGAAATGGCCTATGTTCCAGCACTGACTTTTTCAACAAATTCTAGCGGTAGTCCCTAAACTGCTAGATCAGCACATCCCTGTCTATTTCTTCACAATAAAACTAGAATAGGATTGATAGTGATGCCAAAGTATATCATCATCATGCAATTACTATTGCACATTATCAGGGCTGTAACTCCCATTCCTCATATTGTCAGTTGCACTGCCTTTCTAGCGGCTCTGAGAAAAGATGATCCGCATATATGGCAACATCTTCAGCCAATCAGTGGAGAGGAAAGACAGAGAGGATCCATCATAATATGGGGTGAAAGAATATCAAAAGGAGATAAAAATGAATAAATATATACATATAAATGAATAATCAAATACACAAATAAATAAATCAAGTGGAGATATTGATAAATAAACAAATAAATAGATGGACAAATAAATCAAGATATACAAATATGAATAAATACACCAAGAGGATATATGAATAAACGCATAAATGACTCAAGAGGAACGATGAATGAATATATAATGAATAAATGAATAAAACAAGCGGAGATATAAAAGAATACATAACAAAATAGATAAATATATAGATAGAAATAAGGAAGGCGGAATTCTTGAAGGATGTTAGACACGTATATTTTCGCATATATGTTCTACTTTATGGAACATATTAGAAAAAAAAATGGACAGCCGAAAAACATAAATTCATTTATATAAAAGGTAAAGGAGATACAGAGACGGGACTCCATGAGCTTAGCACTAATCTTGTATATTAAAATTGGGTAACTAATGTAATAAAGGAAAACGAACACACACACACACACACACACACACACACACACACACACACACACACGAGTTGAAGGCTTGTTCAGGCTGTGAATGAGCCACAATACTGCTCACCGTTACTGTCCCCATTGAACAAGGAGATATGGGTGTGAGGTGTGCAAGGTCACAGCAAACATAGATTGGTATGAACTCTCATCCGGGAGGGAAATAGATGCAGATCACAAGTTCAGCACGTCACCAAAGACACACAAACATGTATGCACTCATATCTACAGACTCGACGGCGGAGTGGTAGCGTTCACAACTGCTGCTACAGCAGTCCGAGTTCGAATCCCGCCCAGGGTTGAAATAATTTCAGTATCGCTACGCTGCGAGTCGTTACTCCAACTCTCGTGGGCGGGGAGTTGTGTGTGTGTGTGTGTAAGGTCACAGCATTACCCATAGATCGGTCATATATGAGCTCTGAGCTCTCTTCCGGGAGGGTAAAAACTGTCGATCACGAGTCCAACACGTGATCCAAGACCATGGTGAATCACATACATACATAAATACATGTATAAACTTATACACACATGCTTGTATGCATGCACACATATGTGCATACATGAATTTTAATCTAGGTGTGATGGAGAATATGAGACAGAACACCACTAGCGTTGCACCTCTCTTGTATACTATTATTAGGCAACGTATGGACATGTATGCATACATACCAGCACCTGGTTACATTCATGCGTACATAAATGCATACATACATACATACATACATATGTATACACACACATACTTGCATACATACATAAATGCTCACATGTATTCATACATGCATACATACATACGTGCATATATGATTGCATATTCGCACTTTAGTCAATATCATTAATGGTATTGTTGACCACCTATTACTAAATCTGAGATCAATTTACAACAACCTTCCACATCACCATTACACTCCTCTTCAACTCAAAAAGAGAAGAAAATCGGAATCATAAAATCATTTCAGCGCTCGTAATTGCTGAGTCACAGACCCAAAATTGAGTTAAAAAAGAAAAAAAAAAAAAAAAAAAAAAACGTCGCTCAAATCCCCGGCATTTTGCCCCGGGTGTGGTACCAAAATGTGATGGATGTGGTGAGGATGAGAAGGTAATATTGTGCCCGAGAAAGTTGTGAATGTGATGTTGGGGTACGTGGCAAGTTTTATGAAGGTTGTGGTGTATAAAGAAATGTGGCGACTGATTGTGGTGAAAATTCCTTTTTTTTTATTTGTCCCATGTTGGTAAGCTGACAGGGCGATTTTATTCAGTGAGTGTGAAAGCTGCTCTATAAAAAGTGTCTAGCGATAGAATGCCAAGCCGATAGTTTAATTTTTTAACTGCTAATAAACATAACCAAACATTGGTATATATATATATATATATATATATATATATATATATATATATATATATATATATGTATACATATATATATAAAAAAGCCTTGGTATATGTATGTATGGTATATGTATGTATATATATATATATATATATATATATATATATATATATATATATGATTAAAATCCTATTACATAACAAAAGCACCGTTAAGTTGGTCAAACACTACACTGTCACCGTAATCAAATAATTCGTACCCATAAATAAAACCTTTGTGAATGTTACATACCTTATCTTAGTTACATGGCCCTTGTTGGACATGTACAGTTAAGGAAAAAAACTTCTGATAACTTTCTCTTGCGTGGTTTGGTCTCTGGTAAGGACGATTGAAGGAAACTATCGTGCAGTAATTCAATAGAAATAAAAGGTCGTGTTTAATTCTGTTATAAGACTAAGTTTTCTGTTTTTTCTTATTATTTGTGGGTATATTTTTCTTTAATAACAATATATACTTGCATATTGTCAAATAACTTCAATTGGTTTCGTTTAAACAAGTTAATATTTTTTCTTTACAACGATTTCCGTTTTTATGGTAGTGCTATCTGGCAACAATATCAAAGGTAGAGTTTTGCCGTAAACGAAAGAATAAAATTATTTATTTACTTATATCATAAGACCGTTATGTGCTTGCGCTACTCCCAATAGTCTATAAACAATTCAGAACCCATTTAAGTATTCATACACAGTAATCTATGAACAACTTAGAACCCATTCAAGTATCGATACACGTTATTAGCGGCATCGCGGAACTTCAGCTCCCAACTGTACTTCGTCTTAGGATGGGTGAGGTGCAGCCCCTGCGAGAATGAGAGTCTGGGGTCTGGTCTGGGCCGGTCGACTCAGGTCACGGCCACAGTTGAGCAAGGGTGGAGGTGGAGGTGGATGGGATGTAGTTGTGTCTATGGTTGTGATGCAAAGTGGTGGATGGGATGTGGTGACAAATGAGATAGCAGGGTTGGTGGATAAAGTAGTATTTGTCTATGGTGGTGGTAATGGTAGTAATAGTGGTAGCAGAGTAGTGACAGTGATATTGGTCGTGATAGTGGTGGTAGTGATTGCTGTTGTGGTAGTTGTAATG
>NC_134818.1:26622178-26629678 GCF_046742065.1 Oratosquilla oratoria | reverse complement strand
GATGTGCGCTCTCCATAACTCCCCCAGACATTGAAGGACTCGTGATAGGCAAACAATGCCAGAAGTCACACTAAAATGCTGTGTTAGTCTTAGTGTTCTTATTCAATACAATTTAATGTTAGCTGTGTTAGTGCATTTGAAAAATAAACTAGTAAATAGTCTCAGTGTGTTTTAACTGTTCTTTCTCTCATACACATGAAGGGGGAAATCTGGATGGTTGAATTGGGTGCAGGGGGAAATGACAGAAAATAGGTTGGGAACCACTGCTCTAATGGGACAAATTTCTTAAGGTGGTAAGGGTCTTCAAATTTACTCTTCGAAGGTAGATGACGAAAATTTCAGCTTTTCTTTGAAAAACGAAAAATCTGTAGAGCTTAGTTTATCTTACTCCCATTAAGAAGGCCATGGCTTGATATAATTCATTCTGGTTGCCGTTGCATCCTTTCATTGCAGAGCAGAGAGAAAATCTTCCGCCTGTGTTGGTAAGAGCACCTCGCCCTTGACAAAGTTGGTGGAGGTTGACATTAGTCCTTCCCACTTGGCCACCAAAATCAAAGACTGAGCCTGTGGCAACACGCCACATCTGCTGCAGTGTCCCCTAAGTGTACATAGCATCAACTGTACATAATATTGGTAATCTTCATCAAATCATTGTATACATACATTATAATCAATACAGTATATTGTAAATATTTTATCACATCCATGGATTGCCATCGTATAGCGGAATCTATTTGTATATAGCTTTATTTGCATACGCTTTACAAAGCGTTCATATATTAATCATGTATTCTGTATGTCATGGCGGACAGCCAGGTATGAGGGACCGAAGCTTAAACAGTCCAAAAAACTATAATCTAAAAGAGCAAGAGGGACTGCCCCACATCTATCATAACTCTCACTTCCATCCTTTTCATTCTTTCCCTCCTAATACCCCCCCTCCCTCTCCCCCATCTTATCTATCCTGCCCTCTAAGAAATAAGCTCAACACAATAACAAAGTTAAACATAATCCTTCCGACAACTGGGCCGACAATCACCCTCTTCCTTGGTGAGGTAACCAACCAAATCAATTGATAACCCCGGAGTGCTAGACTCCAAGTGAAGTCGCCGAGGACTGCCCCTGCCCAGCCGCCGCCGCAGTCACCTCCGCCGTAGCCGCCGAGGACTACCCCTACCCAGCCGCCACAGTCGCTGAGGACTGCCCCTGCCCAGCCGCCGCCGCTGCAGACACTTTCGCCGCGGTCACCTCCGCCGCAGCTGCCGAGGACCGCCCCTGCCCAGCCGCCGCACCCACCGGCGCCGCAGCACCAGCCTGCCGCCGCACCCACCACCGCCGCGCCGCTGCACCCACCGCCGGCACCGCAGCACCAGCCTGCCGCCGCACCCACCACCGCCGCGCCGCAGCACCAGCCTGCCGCTGCACATACCGCCGGCGCCGCAGCACCAGCCTGTCGCCGCGCCCACCGCCGGCGGCGCAGCACCAGCCTGCCGCCGCACCCACCGCCGGCGGCGCAGCACCAGCCTGCAGCAGCACCCACCGACGGCGCCGCAGCACCAGCTTGCCGCCGCACCCACCGCCACACCGCAGCATCAACCTGCCGCCGCAGCCTCCGCCTGCCGCTGCACCCATCGTCGACCACCACCCAGCCGCTGCCGACGTCTCAGTCATCATGGTCCAGCCTGTCCCTCCCTCAGCGGACGTGGTTCCCAGGCAAACATCACCCATGGACACTCCCGTCAACTTCGCTTTCATCCCCCGGACATCCAAGACTGACTTATTTCACCAGTCACTCGGGGGTGGGGGGGGGTAATGTGGCAACAAGCCACATCTGCTGCAGTGTCCCCTAAGTGTACATAGCATCAACTGTACATAATATTGGTAATCTTCATCAAATCATTGTATACATACATTATAATCAATACAGTATATTGTAAATATTTTATCACATCCATGGATTGCCATCGTATAGCGGAATCTATTTGTATGTAGCTTTATTTGCATACGCTTTACAAAGCGTTCATATATTAATCATGTATTCTGTATGTCATGGCGGACAGCCTGTTTAAATGCAGGCTCGTAATAGAATCAAAGTTTGCGTTGCTTCCTCCTACAATTAGGACGAGAACCATCATTTTTTTTTTTTTTTAGTTAGATGGATTCATCAGAGTTGTCGATTGTCATTATATATGTATATGTATATATATATATATATATATTTACGTACATTATCAATGTATATATATATATATATATATATATATATATTACTTCTTTTCGTACATTATTCGATTTATCTTAACCACACCAATCTTCTTTTCATCCAATGGAATTTCTATTTTTCTAAGGGCTAACTCTAATCTTGGGTTTATATTTGAAAAGCGAGGGAAATATTTAAACAGGTGGGGTGTTGAGGTACTCCATAAAAGTATGTGGTATAACGATTATATTTTCGTGTTTATGTGGAATTATTTATTCTCTCTTTAACCCTCTCTCACTATATTTTCGTGCTTGTGTGGAATGCGTTAGTTTTCTTTTTGCTTTAATCCTCTCTCACTTTCTCTTATCACTCCTCTCTCTTTCTCTCTATTGCTCTTTTTCGTTATCCACTTCTTTACATCCGTAATTGCCCCTCTCTCCTCTCTGAAGGTCTCTTTAAATTTGTGCACATTTTAGTCGTAATTTAATCGTCCATGTAATTGAAGAAGACCTTGCATGAAATATGTACCCTTTCTATTTAACCTTATTCTTTATTTATCTTTATTCCATTAATTTAATTTTTTCAATTTTTCGAATTCCGGCAGACCCAAATTTGGCAAAGTTCATGGCGGCGCCCTCGATGACAGTGATTGCCTTCTGACCTTTTAGTGATCTTTGACGCGAACTCGAACAGCGAACCCTTTGGCGTCTAAGCTCAAGATATGTCTATTCTGTCTGTTGTCAGGCGATTTTATTCAGTCTCAGGGGTGGAGACGTCGCCGAAATGAAAGGGTTTAAGTGCTGGAAACTTTTGTGAGATCAAATGAACATGAGGTACAGTTGCTCAAAATGGGTAGTGAAAAGTTCACCTAAAAAAAAAAAAAAAAAAAAGAGAGAGAGAGAGAGAGAGAATCTACTACCTCGGTACAGTAGTGTCAAAGATGAGCCATATCTGGGTGCCAAGTGG
Source organism: Oratosquilla oratoria (assembly GCF_046742065.1). Taxonomy (NCBI): domain Eukaryota; kingdom Metazoa; phylum Arthropoda; class Malacostraca; order Stomatopoda; family Squillidae; genus Oratosquilla; species Oratosquilla oratoria. Next base: position 26,626,512 of record NC_134818.1, on the reverse strand, counting down.
CACTTGAGTGATAGCCATCCAATGTGCAACAGATGTGGAACAGCGGACACAATTCGTGTCACCTCACGAGTCCGGGATGGTATCACTGAAAAAAAAAAAAAAAAAGTATTGATAAATGAACAAAAATAGACAAATAAAAATAGATAAATGAATAATATATTCATATTAATAATAACAGAAAAAATAATGATTAAAAAAGAATGACGATTTTATTCATCTGAAGAAAAGATTTCAAACTCATTTCGATGAAGTAGTTTCTGAGCGTAGCTCCCGTGCAGGTCTAGTCTGGCTAATGCAAGATAATTTTACTTTATCTGTTTATTTATTCATTTTTGGCAGGGGAAGGGGTTACTTCTTGGCAATATAACAAAATTGTTATATACGGTTATTACAGATGATGCCATTTGCTCTAGGAGTAACGTCATTCTCTCTAGAAATGATGTTTTTCACTCTATGGGTGACGTCATCCGCTCTCTACGGGTGACGTCAGTCGCTCTCTACGGATGACGTCACTCACTCTCTATGGCTGATATCATTCACTCTTTGGGTGACGTCACTCACTCTCTATGGCTGATATCATTCACTCTTTGGGTGACGTCACTCGCTCACCATGGGTGACGTCATTTGCGTTAACTGGTCTTCGCGTGCCTGTATGTTTGGTCTAATAGAAATAAACTAAAATAAACAAATAAATAAGTCAATAAATAAAAATACAAGGATTAAATACGAACTTATTACATCATCTTATTGGGTACTATTGATTCAACGGTCTTGGAGTGTACAGCTCAGCTATTGGTCAAAAGTTGGGGGGAAAAGTATTGGAAGACAAAAGTATTGCTAACGTAAACTTACTCACACACTCTCTATTTCAACGGTCACATTATTTCAAAACTCGCTAATGACTACAGTGATGCACTGCGTAGACCTCTGTGGAGTTTTCTGGGATCTAAGATCACTATACTGTCCACAGTAGTGGTTAGTTTCACAGGCTGCCACGCTGTGATACCGTGTCCGCGCTCTACTCATGGCGTGAAAGCACCCACTAATTCTGCAATCCGTTAACTTTCTCCCTTGAGCAAGGAGATGAGCGTAAGGTCAGCATTTGTCGTTAATGAGGCAATACGAACTCCATTGTCGTCTGGGAGGGTAATAGGCGTCGATCCCAAGTCCCTCACGTGATCCTAGACCAGTAGTTCTAAAATAATTTCACTCCATTCTTCTCTTCCTGAATTCTCAATTTTGGTATGGTTCCCTTTAATTTTTCGACCAACTACCACCCCGCCCCCCTTAAAATAACAAAAATAATGATAAAAATAACACTAATGAAGAGAAACCCTTTGCTTTTATTGTCAACATACATACATGCATTTACCAAGGGCCTTTTCCCCCTTCCTAGGGAGGTAGAAAAAAAAAAAAAAATCACTCCCACCCATTTCATCCCCACATATTCCACTCCCATTCACAGTCCCTCCCTCCCACTTTTCTTGACTCCTCCTGAATGACAGCCATCCCTGCATCTCGCACACTGTCTAAGGTCAGAAGCAATGCAGCAAGACACAGCACATCCACAACAAGGCCGCTTCATTTAATCGGCGACCCCCGTTTCCGTCCCCTCATGCAGAAAAAGAGCTACTCGTGATAAATATGAAAAAATCTACTTGAACAGCGATTTTTTCATATATTCAGTGTCCTCATATTTTATACAAATGTATAATTTATAACAGCAAGCCATGCCCCCCTAAATTATTTTCATTTTTTTTTTGGGGGGGGGGGCATGACCCCACAGGTTGAGAACCATTGACCATGGTGAGTCGCGATAGTTTATGTCATATTAGCATCTATGAAAAAAATAGATTCGTTTTATGGCAACATTGGCTGAGTGGCGGGAATTATTGCCATGTAGCGAATCCATTTTCTATACACTCGCTGAAAGAGTATTTCCCTAATTTTGTATACAGGAAAAGGAACTACACCCGTGTGGGCCTGTATAGGGATGTTTGTGAACTCCGAATTTGTGTTCAATCGTTCACGAAATCACAGGTTGATTGAACTTCACAGTCAAAGCTGTTTGAGGATCAATCACAGTGATGGGGCTGCTGTTCTGTGATTGGAGATAAAAACACGGTAGTCGGAGTCGCCGTGATCAAAGCATACGTGCCCTTCTACTTGTAAATAAATGCACACAAACAGTTATTTGGTGAATATATTTATCAAAAGACTGAAAACTGAGGTCATAAATAAGAACATAAAAGCATGACAAGCGACAATTCAAAACTGCGTTCCAACGGTCCTTGATATATACATCATAATAAATAATTTGTTTCATAGTTTCACATCATAGCCATAAATGATCGAGCACATACGCGTTACTAATGTGATCAGTCGAATAAATCTTAAAATGACCGAAAGAAAAAGGGAAATGGAAAGAGGAGAATCATCTGTTCCTTCGCGTGATCACTGTTGCAATGTCATTAATCAACGCCATTCATTGCGGATTAGTTGATCACTGCAGTCAATCTGTGGCCTCGGATTTCATTTGCAGAGGATCGGCAGCCCACAGGTGTAAGGTTTTGACCATTAGGTCCATAGGTAGTCTTGAACGCTTATACACCAATAGGATTAGATACACCTCAGGTACTTCGTTACTCGTGCGATTTAACTGTCACTGCGTTCTGCGAATTGTGATCTTGTTCCAGCAGCCACCAGGCGATTTTATTTGATTACAGAAAACGCGACTCCAAGGTTAAACACATTTTACATAGTGCTTAAAAGGGTATACAAAGCACAAGAATAACCTTGGCCACAAAGGATCACGTGATCTCTGAAGGAGGTGGAAGTGGGGGCTAAGTAAAGGCTGCATTCAGTCTCAATTCTGAAGTTTCACAGAAAAGTTTAACCTTTTGCAGCCTGGGAATAATATGGTGCTAATCTAAAGAGTTTATTTTGGGTAACATCAGGCTATTTTCCTTCATGTTAGAGAGTTTGAAGATAGGTAGTTGTCTGGGAAAGGAATATATTTGGGATCTTGAACAGCGTGGAGTGTTTGGGTGACATACAAAAATTAATACTTATTTTATCACTGGGAATCTACAACGGGACATGATTAGAACTCGCAATACAACCAGGAACCTACCAGACCTTTGTCACGTTGTGTAAACCATCACAGGTGTCGGCAAGAGCAGCTGTCGGTGATGTGTGATGATATAGTTTACTTGTAGGTGTCGGCGGCGTCAGTCTGTTGCTCCGCCTACCATCCTGCTTGCGTTGGGACAAAGCGACGCACGACCTTTCCTCAGTCATATATGTACCCCCACTCGCCTCTCGGGTTGATGCGTTTATCCGTTTATCCCCATTACAGAAAGATGTATGACCAACATGGACACAGAAAGAAAGAAGAAGAAAATGTGAAAGTTCTGCATAAAATGAATTGTTATTAAGAAAGAAAATATAGATTACACTCATGTATGTTAAAAGTAGTATTACAGTACTCATAGTAAATCATCAGGTGTGATATAGCTACCCCTTGCGTGTATTTTTTTTACCCCTGGGGGTTGGAGAATCTTTTCTGAGACGCCCTGAACAGCAATATAAAAACTAAAGAGACACAGAGGTAGCTAATACCTCAGGACACTGACGAAGAAGGTCTGGTCGGTCACAGTGCAGAGAACTTTGGTTTCAAGTTGCCTAAGAGACTCTATAGGGCGGCCATAGACGCCAAACAAATGACAGTCGTCATAAGCGGAAGTATATGGTCACGACGCCTGTTTTAGGAGAAAGCTATCTTGGACTACATCAAAGCCCTCTTTTGCTGGCCACACAGACTCCAGGCGAGACTGCGGGGGAGGGGAGAATGGGAGAGGAAGGAGGGGTGACCGTGTTGGTAAAAAGGAAGATCATAAACAACAACGGAGGAGCCCTAGCTTAGCAACCGAATGGACTGCTGTCATTTGTCTGGTCTGTAACTGCTCTTTATGCACTACTATTTTTTTCTTGCTGTTGCAGACGCGGTTATTGCCGTTAATGTCAATTGTATTGTTATTACTGTTATTACTGATACTACTAGCATTACTACCAATTACTACCACCAACGCAACCTCATTAGAAATTATGCCGATGATGATGGTGATGATTGATGATGATGAGAATGATAAAGATAAGGATAAAACAATGATAATTATAATAATAATGATCATAATTATATACAATTGCTACGAAACGTAAATATTACTACCCTCACTATTTCCATATAATTCTACGGCGTTGACTTTTGCAAGCTATATGTTACTGTCCTTCCTGTTGCAGTTACTAATTCTATTTTCCTTCCACTCCTCTAC
>NC_134818.1:26607178-26612178 GCF_046742065.1 Oratosquilla oratoria | reverse complement strand
AATCGTTTTGCATCCGCGAATTGGGCACATTTTTGGGTCCTCAGATCCTAAGGGGGACTTCTGTGGATCCCTGGGGAGCTCATGGACTCCCTAGTTGAGGATCGATTTACTTTACTTTCCTCTTGCGTGTACGCAGAAACTTCGGTGTGGTCGTCTTCGAGTGGTTCCTCTCGGGTTTCCCTCCGGCACTTTCCACTGCATTGCGGCGCGGTCAGTACTGCTCCCGAAGGCGCTGTTGTCCTTTTTTTTGAGTCTGTGGCACCGAGAGGCGTCATAGCACTCCGTGACCCCGCCTTTCACACGGCGAAGAGAAATGGAGGGGTGGGGGAGAAGGAGAGGAGGGCAAGTGTCCAGGTATGCCTCCCGACCGTCCCCACACCCAACTTGTGTGCGCGGGATTCGGTTGTGGGAGTGGGAGGGGGGGGGAGGTCGTTTCCTCCCCACCCACTCCCCTTTTCACGTCCTCGGCAACACGAGGAGTCCTTTAACTTCTTTTTTTTTTTTTTTTTTCTTTTTTCGTTCTCTTCCTTCCGGTCTTGCGCGTGTACCATCGCGGGTCTTACAGACCATTGTTCCACCGATTTCTGCAATGGTGAGAGAAAAAGTGTCTCCTTTCTTTTTTATTTATTTATTTATTCATTTTTCAATGCGTTTCTCAGTCCTTCGGTTTTTTATTCGATATTTTGTTTACTTATCCATCTATATTCAGTATTGTTTTCTATTTGTATTTTGTTGTCATATTCCTTCTTGCGTATAGGTTCTTCATGGTAGCATGACCATCCTCCCAGAGAACTCATCGTTGTCCTCCTTCTTCCAACTGCTACCCCGCTTCCATACGTAAATTTCCTCTCCCTCTCGCGGGCCACCTCATCTTATAATCACGCCCAAAACTTATTGACGCCACTCTTTTCCTATTTAGTCTGAATCACACTTTCCTCCCTCAAATGGTGCATCACAAAGAGACAATTTCCATGTACATATGTTCTGCGCCGTGGCTTTATTCTCCCGTCTACGTTTTTTGTAGACGTCAACACACGGCCGTTGGTCTCGCCAGATTTTTCCTCTGGTGTGACTATTTTTTTTCCTCCGGCAGAGATTTTCTCTGCCGCGATTGTTGTCGGTGTTCGGGCTTTGCTCCCCTTCCCCCCACACACTCCCCCTAACTCCCCAAACCTACACCCTCACTCCCCCAAGAGGCCTTTATTTGCACCGGGATTTTCGGCTCGCGATTTGTGTTTATGCCAATGTTTTCCCGCCGCGTAAACAACGACAGCTTCGGCGCGCACCATAACAAGTGTTGTCGATACAGAAATAACCGTTGTAGACAATTTTTACGTTATTCGTCGTTTCTTTTACACCCTGGGAACTCCGTCTTTAAATCGTTGTTTAGTGTGATGGTTTCTATTGTGCAAATCAGCGCCATTTGTATTGTATACACGGAGACTTCCGCAAACGCGCACATATGCGAAGATACATGCACACACACGCGCTCGCGCAGAAAGAAATCCCAAAAATACGCAGACAAACACTACCACCACCTAATCTCCAGACTTTGCCGTGTTCCTGGTGCAATCTGATGCATTCTGACGCACATACACTTTCAAATGGATTTCCTCCCCGTTGCTTAGATTCCTTGACCCCAAGGCGACGATGTGATTAGAGCGAATGCATCAAGCGACCTCACCTTCCTCTCCTGCCACAGGGATTCCCACAGCCATCAAAGGAAGCAGACACAGGTTTGTGTAGATTTCACGAAAAGCGTCGCTCTTGCATTTTGATCGAAGTTGGCTATGTAAGGCTTGGGTGCGGTGATGTTCACGTTTGAATTGAAGCTTTCACACACACACACACACACACACACACACACACACACACACACACACACACACACACACACACACACACACACACACACACACACACACACACACACGCGCGCGCGCGCACACACAGGTTCCTCCCATTAATGGCAAGTGCTTTTAGCATCAGTAAAGCCTTTTATTTTTCTCTTGGAGCTGAAATAAAAATATTTGCCTTTCAACATCACTGGTCCGTATCGAGTGTATCATCAATAGTAACAGACATGTTTCACTATGGTGATTGGATGCAAATAGGGATAAAGGATAGAAACGTTGTTGTTTATTAGTCCTTTCCCTGCCACTGGTGAACTGTGTATTTGTTTTGATTGTCGTCAGGTGATTTTATTAAGTCGGGGGTAACGCCCCTTCCCTTCTGCAGAGCAAAAAGGATATTGTTTTTGAGTTTGGGTTTTTGGGTCTTTTGGTTGGGAGTAGAACGAAGAAGAGGTGCAAAACGAAGTGAAGTTCTGATGTCTTTTAGAGACACAAGAAAGCGAATTAACGTCACGCAAGAGATATTGGAGCAGTGCATTTTGTTTGGGTCGGGGGAGGTTGGATTTTGCTGTTATCTTGGTTTGGTCGCTGGGGATGGGAGGGGGAGCGTCTTTGTGGTTTATTTGGTGTGAGGGTGATCTTGGCGGGATGGCTCTTTTTCGGTGATGAGTCGTGGGGATGGGGAGTCGGAATGGGTGTAGCCATTCTGGGAAAATAATTACTTGAATCGTGTTAACGGGTGAGTTTTGGCGGGTTACTGCCGGGAAGAATAGACGCCAGAAGCTTTCGGGTGTGTATACAAGGGTTTGTTTTCCCATTGATTTAATTTTCCATTACATTTGTTTTCCTCCGTTGGAGTCTATTCTCGTTACAGAGGGGAAGGGTTTCCAACTTGTTTGGTTAGTTGTCTATTTTGTGTTGGTTCCGCAGTATACAAGAGTCTGTGAGGTCAGGCTCTGGTAAACACGTGCATGTGCGTTCCAGTAAACGGAAGGGTGCTGTTGAGAGCGGAAGGACGCCTAAAATATCTTAAATCTGTCAGATATGTCTCTCATAAAGATTGTTAGATAGGCTTTTGATTTTCATGTTTCATATGATTAATCGTGATTTCTATTTATTTATTTATTTATTTTTTGTATTGTGCATTATGGCAATGTTATAAGTTGTTCCTATGGATGATATGATTTTTGTTCTCAAATAAATTTTCGCCAGGGTTAAGGTAAACTGGTTGTATGTTTCTGGGAATCCGTGATGACCTTACTTCATCATCGTGCATCTCGCGAAAAAAAAAATTGTGCTTTTGATTTGAACAAGGAATAGACTTATCGTCTGCTTGCCAGGGATTAGAAAAGGAACGAAGTTCAAGATTAGCTCAAGTGATCATGTGTTCGTCAGACGATGCACGAAACGTTTGGGTAATCATATGTGGAACGTTCACATGGGATTACTCCAATTCCCTGCATTAACGGAAGACTAAACGTTTTTGCGCGTTTTTGCTTAATCCGGTTTTGGGTGTGGTTGACAACTCACAAGGCGGAGATCCCGTTTTTTTTTTCCATTGGTGAAGGAATTGCGGTCTTTGCAGTTGCAGTGTGCGGCGGAGTGAAAATGGGAAGGGACATTGGGGAGGGTGGGGGTGTCCTGTCCCCCCCCAACCCCCCCAGCTAGAACAGAGACCACCTGGACAGACTGCGGTGCGACCACCATCCAACCTTTGTAAGCCACCAGAAGAGGCTGGATGACAGCGTTGCAGATAACAGTCCAGGATGCGACACTTCACCCCATACTATACAACACATTATGGAAGACTGTATTGTACACAATCACGCAAGACAACAACACAATATACATTCTATTAGGAATTTGTGTGAAAACGCTGTTCCAGCCGTGGTGTTCTTCAGGGAGTTGCTCGGACAGACCGTCTAGGGAACGACAACAACAACGTTTAGGGAGTGTGGGGGGGTTGCAGGTAGAATGTGTAGATGGGGGGAGCAAAGAATTTCCATGTGAAAGGAAGGCTTGCCGGTTGGGGAGGAAGGATGTGAGAGGAGGGGGTTGCTGCCAATCACCGCTGGAATTCCTTTTTGTATCGTTTCCAATGGCGTGCATTGCTGTTCCCAGTGGTTCCCTGCTTCATGCCATGTTCCTCTTTTTGCAAAAAAGCCTATCCAGTACACCCCCTCTACCAGATTCCACAGTTCTCCCCCTTTCACGATTTTTTATTTTTGTTTTTTTGGTTTTTATTCAAAATATTCCATACCCGCATATGGCTTCTGCAGAACAGAGCGGATTTGCCATGTGCAACAATATTTTTTCGTTATCAGGCTTAGTGCTTCAACATGATGCTACTCCACATGAGTCCACATGACACTCCATATGACTCTTTCTACAACTTTGTTCTCCCATTTTGTCTCCTGCCTCCACATGATGCTACTCCGCATGACACACTCCGCACCGCATGAATCCGCATGGCGCCCTCCACAGGACTATATTTATGTTCTCACATTTTTGTTCTCATATTTTGTCTCCTGCCTCCACATGATGCTACACCGCATGGCACTGCATGAATCCACATAACATTCCACATGACGCCCTCCACGTCTTTGTTCTCACATTTTATCTCCTAACACACCCTCGCCCATTCCAAATACTCTTTTTCCTCTTCATATATCAATCGTACCCATACCATTTCACCGTGGTACACCGGACAGAGCATGCCCACCGCATACCATCATACCAATGTGCTCCTGTACGACAGAGCCCCATACCAATATATTCTCGGCTTCGCTATGCCTCTTCGCCAGCCGGAGGGGCCTCCCCTTGCATACCAGACCGACGCTTTCGTGTTTCTTATGCCCAGATATTCAGCCCATCACCTCCCAGACCTTTGTCTAGGAGGCCATTGCCACGTTACCCATCGTCATCTTTCACCTCATAAAGACCCCACGCGTCCCATTCACCTTTTCCCTCACCCATCATTGTCCACCCATGTATGTAACAGGAGCTATCGCACCCATGGGGATAATGAAACCGCCCCCGCGGTCTCACTCATCGTCGATCACCCTCAGAGTCGAGAGCCCTCAGCTCTGTAGCTTTATGACCTTATATGGAATGTCAGACTCTTTCGGTCAACTCGAACCCTGGTAA
>NC_134818.1:26597178-26599678 GCF_046742065.1 Oratosquilla oratoria | reverse complement strand
CTCCTCCTCTTCCTCCTCCTCCCCCTCCTCGTCCTCCTCCTCGCCCTCCTCCTCCTCTTCCTCCTCCTCCCCCTCCTCCTTGCCCTCCTCCTCCTCTTCCTCCTCCCTCATCTACTTCTCCCCATACTCCCCCTCCTCATATTCCTCCTCCTTTCATTTCTCCTCCTCCTCCCTTTCCTTCTCCTTTTCCTCCTTCACCCTACTCTTCTCTTCCTCCTCTTCTTTCTCCTCCTCCTCCCTGTCCTCCTTCTTCTCCCCTCCTCCTCCTCTCTCTTTCCTCTCCTCCTCTCTTTCCTCCTCCTCTTCCACCTCCGCCTCTGCCTCTGTTCAGAGGGATCTTGTTCCTCCCCTTCATCATCTTTGTCATTGTCTTCTCTTCCTCTTCGTTCTTCCTTCCCCTTCTTCTCTTTGTTCTCTCTTTCCTCCGCGTCCTGCGCCTTTGTTCTTCCTCTTCGTCGTCGTTTTGTGCTGATCTTTCCTTTTCGATCGGTCGTGTCTTGATTTTTTTTTAATCTTCGTTAAATTTTGTTTTATTTTTTCTTATTTAGTTCTGGTTTCTCCTTTTTTTTTATATTGGATTCCATATTCATCGGTTGCTTCTTCCATTTTTTTTTTTTTTTTTTTTTTTTTTTTTTTTTTTTACATCCGTCTTACTTTTCTTCCTTTCCTTTGCGTCCTATTCTTTTTTCTCTCTTTTTCTTCTCATTCATTTTCTCGCTCCTCTTTCCTTCTCTCCTCTTCTCTTTACTGTTCTTCTTCCTCCTCAGTTTCTCTCTCCTCTTCTCTTTATTGCTCTTCTTCCTCCTATGCTCTCTTTCCTCCGACTTCTCTCTCCTCTTCTCACTCTTCTCTCCTTTTCCCGTCTTCTCTCGCCTCCTCTTTATTGCTCTTCTTCTCTGGTCTTTCCTCCGTCTTCTCTTTCTCCTCTTCTCAATCTTCTCTCTCCTGCTTTCCCCGTCTTCTCTCTCTTCTCTTTATTGCTCCTCTTCCTCCTCAGCTCTTTCCTCCGACCTCTCTCTCCTCTTCTCAATCTTCTTTCTCCTGCTTTCCCCGTCTTCCCTCTCTTCTCTTTATTGCTCTTCTTCCTCCTCTGCTCTCTTTTCTTTTCCCCCCAAATGGAGACCAGAAGGGGAAAGTCTCCATCTTCTTCAGGTCTCAGTAGTCTTCAGATAACTTGTTCATGTCTGAGCCCGAGTTCAAATCTCGTTTCCTCGCTGTTCAAATCTCGTTTGTCCATCACGCTCGTTCAGCTTCCCCTGAGGGCAAAAGTTGTTCTTTTATAAGATGGATCGGGTGTCTGACCCAAGATGAGTCTTCGCATTGAAAGATTGGAATAGGTTAGTTTTCTTTCTTCGTCTGTTGTTTTTATTTTTATTCGTTTTATTTTGTTTTATTCTCGTATTCTACTTTTTCTTCTTTCTTTTCATCATCATCATCATCATCGTCATCGTCATCGTCATCGTCATCATCGTCTTCGTTGTCATCGTCATCGTCATCATCGTCTTCGTTGTCATCGTTATCGTCATCATCGTCATCGTCTTCTTCTTCGTCTTCTTTCTTCTTCTTCTTTTTCTTCTTCCTCTTTCTTTTTCTTCTTCCACTTTTTCTTCTTCTTTCTTCTTTCCCTTTTTCTTCTTCCTCTTTTTCTTTTTCTTCTTTTTCTTTTTCTTCTTTTTCTTCTTTTTCTTTTTCTTCTTCCTCTTTTTCTTTTTCTTCTTCCTTTTTTCTTCTTCCCCTTTTTTCTCTCTTTTTCTTCCACTTTTTTATTTTTCATCCTCTTTTTGTTCTTTCTCTTTTTTCTTCCTATTTTCTTCTTTTTCTTTTTTCTTTTCCTCTTCTTCCTCTTTATTTTTTCTTCTTCCTCTTCTTTCTCTTCGTTTTTTCTTCTTACAATTAAACCTTTTCCCTCTATCATTTCTCTTTCTTTTACTTTCAATGCGTGGGGATAACTTAATCTCGCTCAGGTTTTGAAAAGAGGCCTTAGGGAGAAACTAAGTAGTTTGTTTCTTGCAAATCTAAGCTCTCGGGTGAGCTTCATCTCTCTCGGGTGAGGTTAGCATCATGTGTCATGGTATGGAATATTTACTCTTGAATGTGTGTGCGGTGACGCATCGAAGATCCTTGACGCTCTAACAAGAACAGAGAACAAAGAACAAAAGTTCTTTGTAATGAGAACAAATAGGCTACTGTGGAGACGGGAGTTCTTCTCAGAGAGAGAGAGAGAGAGAGAGAGAGAGAGAGAGAGAGAGAGAGGAAGAAAGAGAGAGAGGGGGGGGAGAGAAGGAGGGAGGGGGGCAGGCGTCCCGAGTGCTGTATCAACACCAGCTTGGGCCAAGCGGGAGCGTTTGTCAAAGAAAACATTAGTTTTGTTTAAACGATTTGTAGTAGTCTCTCTTTCCTTCTCCTTTTTCCAGAAAGAGAGAGGAAGAGAGAGAGAGAGAGAGAGAGAGAGAGAGAGAGAGAGACAGAGAAAGAGAGAGACAGAGAGAAAGAGCCGTCG
>NC_134818.1:26572178-26592178 GCF_046742065.1 Oratosquilla oratoria | reverse complement strand
TCCTCCACCTCTTCCTCCTTTTTTCCACCTCTTCCTCCTCCTCCTCCCCCTCATTTTTTTTCCCGTTCCTTCTCCGTCTTTTGTCTCCTCCCTTCTTCCGCTCTCTCTTCCTCCTACTCGATTATGAGATGGGAATAGGCCACGCCCACCAGAACGACCCTTCCCCCCTTCCCCCCCTCCTACAGGTTAGGTAACCTTGCTATGGCACTGCGCTCCTTCCCCTCTCCCCACCCTTTGGGATGGGGGGAGGGGGGGAAGTGCCTTGAAGGACTTCGACGGGCTTCCAACATCTGCGACTCGTAAACACGCGACGCAAGAAGGAACGAAAACAGGAAGAGGAAGGTTACTTCTTTTCCCTCCCTCCCTCCTCCCTCCCTCCTCCCTCCCTCCTCCCTCCTCCTCCCTCCCTCCTCCTCCCTCCTGCTCACTCCTTCTTCCATCTCCTCCCCCTCTATCCCCCTCCTTCCCCCCCCCCAAAAAAAAAAAAAAGATCGAAGTAAAATGGCGTGATCCGTTATCGGAGAGTCTGCGCCCGTATTTGGTCTTCGACTTTTTTATTATTTTTTTATTTTTATTTTACCTCTTCGGCGTCGTCGTTGTTTTCGTCGCCGTCGGATGCTGATGCTGGTTATCGCTACCAATATTGCTACCACCGCCACCGCTACCACCACCACTACCACCACCACCACCACCACCTTTACTACCACAACCAACATTACCACCACCAAAATCACCACCGCCTCCTCCATCACTATTCCTTCTCCTCCTCCACCGTATTCTCCTCCTCTTGCTCCTCCTCTTTGTTCGTTTAATCTCTACACGTGTACGAAAAATAATAAATAAATAGCCTTTGTGAGAGTAAGAAATAAGTTAATCTGAAAACGGTAATATTACTAAAATGGTATTGCCTTTGCCTTCAAGGAAGAATGACCATTATCTTTAGCTCTCTGATCTTCGAGGTTACAATTGGTAACTTCTCCGCTACTGAGGAGAGGGGGTGGTGGTGCCACGGAGGAGAATAAAATCGCCTGGTGGCAGACATAACACCAGGAAGAGTGCCACCCGGTACGAAAGGGGTCACTGCGAATGATGATATTTCAAATTGCTTTTGTCATTGTCATCTCTAACACTGTGCGAGTGTGTATTTAGGTCCATCTGTGTGTGCATCGATGCATGTGTATGTGTGTGCATTTATGTGTTCCATCTGTGCGTCCATGTTTGCACAATTGTGTATATGGCTGAGATATATATGTACATACACACACACACACACAAACGCGCACACACACACACACACACACACACACACACACACACACACACACACACACACACACACACACACACACACACACACACACACACACACACACACACACACACACACATGTATATGTATATATATATATCTGTAATATATATATATATATATATATATATATATACATTATATATGTATGTATATATATATATATATATATATATATATATATATATATATATATATAATGTGTGTGTGTGTGTGTGTTTACTTTAAGCCTATAAGGTGTAAATTGTATGTGAAGCTTCGGAGTAAAGATTAATGGGTAGAGGAGGAGGTGGAGGAGGAGGAGGAGGAAGGGTAGAATGTCAGGGGGGGAAAGAGGAGATGGAGCAGGTGAAGCGAAGAGGAAGAAGAAATAAAGAAGGTGGAGCAGGAGGAGATAAAATGAAAGACGTGGAGGAGTGACTGGAATAGGAAGAAGAGGAAAATGGGGAGGGTGTAGAAGAGGAGGAGGAGGAGGAAGAGTATGGATGGAGGAAGAGGAGCTGGTTGAGAAGGGCGCCCTAAGTTATGAAAGAAGTGAGCCAGATTATTTTTGGGGAGGTCTAGATAAGAATGTAGAGGGAGTGGAAGAGGAGTGGGAGGAGGACGAGGAGGAAAAGGAAGAGGAGGTGGGAGGGGAAGAGAATGGCGAGGGTAGGAAGGTCTCAAAGAGCAAGGAAGTGGTGGTGGTGGAGATGGAGATGGTGGTGGGTGTGGTGGTGTAGGTGGTCGTGGAGGTGGTGGAGATGGTGGAGGTGGTGGTGAAGGTGGTTGTGGGATGTTGTGGAGGATGTGAAGTATATGGGTCTTTTGTCATATTCGGCGCGATATTGTCTCCAAGAATAGAAGCAATGCAAATGGTTGCATCGTCGTAAGCAACTGGTTTCATGAAACTGGTTGCGTCGGTTTGTGACCTGCCTTACTGATAAACCAACGAAGTCCAGAAAGAATAATTAATGTAAATATAACAAGACCTGGGTGAAATGAGGCCGTTTGAACGATAGAAATTGTAATAAAACCTGGATTAGATAAATATCAAATGCTCCAACCACGCTTACATAAAGTGATCTAACAAAAGAGTAAATGAAAACTCCAAAGACGATAATAGACGCTCGCATATGATTCAAGACAAAGAAATTGAACATTTCAAGAAAATACAGAAACTTTGTAATTTGGAAGATGCTACGATCACGAACTTCATACTGTATTTTTTTTTTATAAACTATGAAATAGCGTGGATAGATGGAGATGAATCTTATTGGAGAAGGAGACGAGAGAAAATGAACATAAATAGTAATAGTAGAAGCAAGACGAGGAATAGTAAGAATAATGTCAGTGGAATAGTGAAACAGTGCAGGAGAAACAGAGAGAATTGAGGAAAAGTTGAGTGTTGAGTTTGAACAGGAAGGGGAGAATTCCGTCTACCATCAATCATTGCCTCAATTGGAAAGTTAACCCACGCCAAAGGATTTGCCCCCCCCCCCCTCTCTCTCTCTCTCTCTCTCTCTCTCTCTCTCTCTCTCTCTCTCTCTCTCTCTCTCTCTCTCTCTCTCTCTCTCTCTCTCTCTCTCTCGTCTCTTTCTTCCCTTTCTCTCTCTCGCCTCTTTCTTCTCTTTCTCTCTCTCGCCTCTTTCCTCTCTCTCTCTCTCTCTCTCTCTCTCTCTCTCTCTCTCTCTCTCTCTCTCTCTCTCTCTCTCTCTCTCTCTCTCTCTCTCTCTCTCTCTCTCGTCTCTCTCTCTCTCTCTCGTCTCTCTCTCTCGTCCTCGTCTCTCTCTCTCTCTCTCTCTCTCTCTCTCTCTCTCTCTCTCTCTCTCTCTCTCTCTCTCTCTCTCTCTCTCTCTCTCTCTCTCTCTCTCTCTCTCTCTCTCTCTCTCTCTCTCTCTCTCTCTCTCTCTCTCTCTCTCTCTCTCTCTCTCTCTCTCTCTCTCTCTCTCTCTCTATATATATATATATATATATATATATATATATATATATATATTTCTTTCAGATGTGTCGTATTGCACTGTGGGGTTCCTAGATCAACACTGTTCTTTCCTACTGGCTCGTTTAATATGATATATATATATATATATATATATATATATATATATATATATATATATATATATATATATATATATGTATATATATGACGCGTTGTCGAAGTACTTCTTCCCTGGCTCCTGCTCTACCGGAATCTTGGAGATGGACTCTTGTTGGCGCTGGGGAGCTTCCGGGGGAGACATGTTACTGTGGTGGTGGAATTATTTTACTGATGTATTAATTGTACTTTTTTTGAGGGGGGGGGGGCTAGAAAATCTTATTCAGCAAAGGGGTCGATTCGACACAATATGGGGTCTCCATTGATTGATAGGAATAATAAAGGTAATGATGATGATGACGATGTTCATGGTGATGAAGAGGTTAATGTGTTGTCCGAGCAGGTGTGTGTTAATCGTTCGTAGCGTTAAATCTATTCATCTATATTAATTTTTTTATTTATTTACCTACTTATCTACTTGTTTTATTAATTTATTATCTATTTATCATTATATTTTCATTTATTATATTTATCGTAAGATATAGAACACTTGGACTGAAGAACATAAACGCTCTCCATTTTCTTTTAGTGATGTAAGTTACAGCTAAACCCAAATGTCACTTGAAAAGTGGGTTGTGCACTGGGAAGGTCACAGACCTCGGTGACACCGAGTATTTCCAGTATCGTTTGGGATTTAGGTAGGTCAATTCAGGCTAGGTTAATCTAGATCAAATGAAGTTAGGCTAGGTTAGGTTGAAATAGGTGTGGTTAATCTAAGTTAGGATAAGATTAGTTAGATAGGTTGGTTTAGGTTAGGGTAGGCCGGGTTAAGTTTGGCTATGTGAAATTTGAAGGGAAAGTAAAGGAAATCAAAGTTCAAGTCTCTGTATATTTTTCTTGTGGGAATTTAAATAACAAAACATATTTTGCCATTGGTCCACAGTGCGTATGTGTCAACATATACAACGGAGAGAGAGAAAGAGAGAGAGAGAGAGAGAGAGAGAGAGAGAGAGAGAGAGAGAGAGAGAGAGAGAGAGAGAGAGAGAGAGAGAGAGAGAGGAAGAGAGAGAGAGCTAGATAGATAGAAGAGGGGTGGAGGGATTACGCTTGACTAGCTCGACACACTAACATCTTATCATCAGGAGGTTAACCCAACGTCCACGGTAATCAAACTTTCATCTCTTGGAGTGTTGGAAGGACACATCGGAAGGACACATTGTTAGAAGGACCCGTCGTCCAGCAGCCTTCCACCACCACTATCTACCTTCCATCTTAGCCTAACGCTCTTAGTGACCAAGATCTCTCCTCTTTGTACATCGAGGTGATGCTCTTTGCTTCATCTTGACCCGGTTGTAACGTCACCGTAGATTGTGTATGTGTGTGTGTGTGTGCGTGATGGTTATGAATACCGTAACAGCACCGTAACACCGTAACTCTCCGTTACAGTATCCTCCTGATCGGTCGATATTTCTCCTGTTTATTTATCTATTCATTTATTTATTCATATATTTGTTAATAAGTGTTTGTTAGTTATTTATTTATCTATTCTTATCTTTGTCTCTTAAGCTATTGATGCCACCTCTACAGTGGAGTTTCTTTGGGTGTTTGCAATCGTTTAGCATCCGACCTAGATATGGATCAAAAGGTCTCCTGTCGGCATGCTCCGCCTTTGTAATCCTTTGTAATCCTTTGTAATAAATCCCTTAAATAACGTTACCATGCTGAGGGGCTAATTTAAGTAACATCCCCTCAGCTGATTAAAATCACCTGGCTACAACAAAGAAAGTCCCCATCATGTTATCCTAAAGAGAGTCAGCGGAAGACACCGAAATATAGTCCTTGTGCCAAGAGAGAATAGAGGTGAATCTGAGTCAGAAAATGGTGAGAGGAAGCGGCAAGGGGAGGTGACATAAGGAAGCGATAAATAGGAATCAAGTGTCAGTATCTAGGGAGTTCTAGACCCACAGGATCTAGTGTATCGTTCCTTAACCTTTTCCGGCCCTAGAAACCCCTAACTTGAGTTAACATTTGATTACTAGAAGAGTAAAGAAAAGTGAAGAACTGCCATGTATTCAGCACTTCCTAGGACCCCCTAAATTTGATTTCAGCACCCAAGGTTAAGAAACTGTTCTAGGTGGTTCTAGACCAAAAGGATCTAGGGATTCCTAGACCAACAGGATCTAGGAAATCCTAGACTAAGAGTATCTAGAGTCTTAAAACATGATCTAGGGATTTCTAGACCAAAAGGATCTAGGGATTCCAAGACCAGTAGGATCAAGGGAGTCCTAGACCAAAAGGATCTAGGGAATCCTAGGGCAACAGGATTTAGGGAGTCCTAAACTCACAGGATCTAGAGAGTTCTAGACCAGCAGGATGTAGATCAACAGAGGGAACGGAAATGAAGTAAGAAATAATCTGAATGGTGTCGTGTTGATTAAGATTTCTGCTTGAATACGACGGCCGGATCCTTCTCCTCCTCCTCCTCCGAGGAGGTCTGTCATTTCCTCTGAAGGTTCTTAATTTTCCTGTCGAGGCGAGTCACGCTCGAAGTCACAACGGGTGAGGTTTACAAGAGAACACCCAAGTCTGTTTACGCCTCGAGTCAAAAAAAAAAAAAAAAAAAAAGATGTGTGTGTTTGTGCAAACACGTGTTTTTGTGCTGCCTTCTTGTACTGGCGTTAGTTCTTTTTATGTGTGCAAGTGGACGTGAGCACACGGTGAGTGTAATTTGTATTCATAAGAGTGTATGAAAAAAGGACATTTCATTACAACGCGCGTTCAAATGTTGCTACCCAGCGTCTTATTCCCTGAAGGTGTGATACACACATACGCATGCGCGCGCGCGTACACACACACGCGCGTACACACACACACACACACACACACACACACACACACACACACACACACACACACACACACACACACACACACACACACACACACACACACACACACACACACACACACACACACACAATCTTGCTGCTTATTCAACGTCGGTCAGGATGTTTTTATTAACCCAACTGAACCCAACGTAATCCAACCCAACCTAATGCAATCTGATCCGACCCAACTCGACCTAACCCAATCCAACCTAATCCCACCAGACACAACCTAACCCAACCCAGACCCAATCCAACCCAAACCAAACCCAATCCAACCCAAATCAACTACAACCCAATTCAACACAACACAACCCAACACAACACAGCCCAACCTAACCCAACCCAGCCCAGCCCAGCCTCATCCAACCCAACTCATAATCCCAACCCAACCCAGTCCAACCCTACCCAACCTAACCCAACCCAACCCAGCCCAGCCTAATCCAACCCAACCCATCCTAACCCACCCCAACCCAGTCCAACCCTATCCAACCTAGTCCAACCCTACCCAACCTAACAGAGCCCATCCTAATCCAACCCAACCTAATCCCACCTGACACAACGTAACCCAACCCAACCCAGTCCAACCCAATCGATTCCAACACAACCCAACCTAATCTACCCCAACTTAACTCAACCCAACTTAATCCCACTTGCCACAACCTAACACAAAACCCAACCCAATACAAAACCCACCCCAATCCCCAACCCCCCAACCCCTCAACCCAACGGAAGTCTCCCTACCATAGTGCTCGTGGCTACCCTTCTACAGGTGGAGAATCCGTGGACGGGATTAAGCCGGAAATGAAGTTGGCTGGCGTCGCTTGGGGGACTGGGGTTGGGAGTGGTGTCCCCTGACCTCTGTACACACACACTATCCATTACCGGTGCGCGCACACTATAGTTTTTATTACGCATATCGCCAAACAGTTTTATTCAGCCCGGGTTCAAATCCTGATCAGGCGGGGACTGGCCCTCAACCGGATGGACATATATATATATATATATATATATATATATATATATATATATATATATATATATATATATATATACATATATATATAATATTATGTATATACATATAATATATATATATAATATTTATATATATATATATATATATATATATATATATACAGGTATGTATATAATTTTTTAAAAGTTCCACTCTAGATTCAAGACACTACATTACTCAGGAATTAAACCAGACACGCAAACGTTAATTTGAGTAAAAGTCAACTTGCATAATCAGGACTCTATCAAACTCCTTCTGTCTTCTTTTTCGTAATTATCAGTTCTAATTATCTCTATTTAATTCTCACTACTCTTCTCCAGTCTGCCCCTTCCTCCCCCTCCCCCTCCCCCATCGTCGTACAAGTCCCGTGTTTCCATAGCAACGCAGAGTTGATGCAGTTACATGTTGATATGTCTTCCTCTTGATGAATGAGCAGTGTTCACCTTTCAATTGAATAAAATCGTCTGTTGTTAGCCAGAATAAATGTATAAAATCACGTTCGTGCACGGGTTAATTGAGATACGGTCGTATGCGACCGTATGCGGTCACACTATGCGTCCAGATTATGTTTGCAAGTTCAATGAGCTTGATAAAATCACCTGTCGATATCAAGAACTTGATGTAACGACCACCATATTCCCCTGGTTAAAACACTCATAACCTTTCGAGTCTAATGGTTCCTAAGGAAGACTTTGCTGCCGCCAACCACAAGCCACAACGGCAGCGCCGGACAGTGTGACACCGGCTTGGTACGTTTTGCTCGGTGCGATTATATTCGCTCAACGGTGATCGCTCATGTCCCAATGATGATCGTCAAACGATTGTCTGGATCACTAATGCTTTGTTTTGGAATGGGGACGTTTTCTTTCGAGCTGCAAAATGCGGGGCTGATCATTTCAACCGAACGTATCAACGTATTTACCCAGTGAGGATGCCAGGAGGGAGGGAGGAGGATGCGCGTCACTCTCCATTGGCTGTGGTGGTAAGCCTATAATCGCACAGAAAAAAGTACCTTTGATATCTTTGGGGTTGTGTGTTTTCTTCTCAGGTGAATAGAATCGTCTGATTTAATGGTTTGATGTGAGAGATCAACTCTTTTATCAAAGAGGTCCTCCGTGGCGTTGAGCAAGATCACCTGGCGGCAGGAATAATCAAAAGTTAAAGTATAGCGAAAATAAATCAAGATAAATTGATAAACAAAAATAGATATATATAGATAAGAAATCAAGCATCACTAATCTGGCAACATTCTGACGCTCAATGGAAATCGTAACAATAACTCGTTTTCATCTTGCTGCCACCGAACGATTTTATTCATTTATGGGTGACTTTGTATACACCCTCTTACCCCTTTTCCTACTGGGCCAGAGGTTCTCAACCTGGGTTCTAAGAGTATGGGACATCCAGAGAATATCCTAAGAGAGCACACAGCACGGAAACGTGTAGCAGTTGATGGATGCAAAACGATTTTACTCAACGTTGAGAAGATCCTCGGAAACTTAGGAAACAGCATTCCATAAGTAAAGGACTCACGAACTAAAAGGTTGAGAATCACTGTATTAGGCCCAGTCCAATCGATAGGGGTAACGGTCAGGTGACAGAATCGTCTGCGTGTTTGCTTTGTCCGCTCTGGCCATTTATGTACGGGCTTCCGTCTTAAATATTCGTTGTCGTGTCTCGTCGGTTTTGATTAGGCTTTGTTCTTAAGAGCTTTGCATGGAGAGAAGGGGTAGGGGGTGGTATTAAGGTATATTTTTCCTTTTGCATATTTGGTATATTATCCTCTTGGTTTTATTTATCTATACTTCCACATTGAGGGAAGTATATTTTCCCTTCATGTGCATATTTGGGATATTATCTTTTTATTTTTTAACTTCCATATTGGTTTTGTTTAGAGGCTGGGTTAGGATAAGATAGTTTATGTTGTGTAGCTTAGTTTGGATTGGTTAAGTTTAGTTAAGATGGTTCTTTAGGTTAGGATAGGTTACGTCGAGTAGGTTAGGTTGGATTGTTTAGGTTTGATTGCGGTGATTAAGTACAGCATGTTAAGTTTTAGAGGAGAGGTTATATTGGGTGGGTTAGGTTGAATTCGGTAAGCTCAGTTAGATTTGGTTAGGATTGTTGGATTAGTTAGATTAATTCGTTTGTTGGGTTAGGTTTGGTTGGGGTTAAGTTAGGTTAGAATAGGTTGGTTAGGTTAGGTTGATTTGGTTAGTTTAAATTAATTTAGTTCTTATAGATCTTGTATGTAGTCATTTTTATCTTTGAAAATGTATATTTTTTTTTCCTAAACGATATCATCTTACATATATCTTTACAAGTAAAAAATAGATCTATATTCTGTGTAAATAGAATTATAATGAAACACTTGCATCTGTCATCACACAATTAAATTTTATTTATTTATTAATTTATTGATTAATTTATTGATTGGTTTGATTCATTTATTCATTTATTTATTCTAATATCTATTCGTGATTTCACCAACGGACTTTGCTTGTTGCCTTGCCCTCATTCGCTTCGCTTGTCGTTACCTGTATTCAGGGGAGAACGTTTGATGTCTGCTACGAGTACAGTCGTGTTGTAAAGTACCCGAGTCATGATAGGGTTGCCACTTCGTAAATACAGCTTGTGGCCCTCCGCGTTTTAATGTATTTCTATATACATTATATACTATAGGTCTTGTTTTATTATTTCATCATAATTTCTTGTTTTATAGATACTCATTTGTATGCTCATTTAAATTATTTTTTCTGATTTTTATCTAATTGATTTTACATATCTATGAATTCATTCATTACTTTACTGTTGTTTAATTATTTATTATTAACTATTTATTAATTTATTTTTGTAGGGGGATATATAACATACTCAACAACAAATACTATGTTTATTTAATCTTTTTTATTTTTTGTATGGGATATATAACATACTTGGCATTAAATACTATGTTTATATAGTGAAGACCATGGAGTGGGTCAGGAATTTTGCAGGATACTGTACATGGTCGGAAAGTCTTCCCAGGAGAGTGTTTCTCCCCTCTCCCCTCTCCTTGCCTCCTCTTCTTTGCTCTTGAATCCAATTAAACTTCCCGCTGCTGTTTCTCTCTCCCTCTCTCTCTTTCTCTCTCTCTCTCTCTCTCTCTCTCTCTCTCTCTCTCTCTCTCTCTCTCTCTCTCTCTCTCTCTCTCTCTCTCTCTCTCTCTCTCTCTATCTCTCTCTCTCTCTCTCTCTCTCTCTCTCTCTCTCTCTCTCTCTCTCTCTCTCTCTCTCTCTCTCTCTCTCTCTCTCTCTCTCTCTCTCTCTCTCTCTCTCTCTCTCTCTCTCTCTCTCTCTCTCTCTCTCTCTCTCTCTCTCTCTCTCTCTCTCTCTCTCTCTCTCTCTCTCTCTCTCTCTCTCTCTCTCTCTCTCTCTCTCGTGTGACTTGATAGTGATGTGTTTGCATCTATGCATGACTGCGGGTACAAAGATGAACGTGAATATGAACATGTTTGCACATGAGGCGTGCACGCAGGCGCACACACTCATGCAAGAGCGTAAGTTGCGGGTATTGTGTGTTTATTCTGGCTGCCGTCGGGTGATTATATTCATCTAAGGGCCTTGCCCCCTACCCATGGGTTAAAAAATCGATTACTCTGTGATATGTGGGTCTCGGTCCTATAGATTTTAATTCAGTTGAGTGACTTTTTTGAATTGGCACTCAAGAGCTTTATAGTATATCTTATAAACATAGTAAAACATCAATACAGAACTCTGTTTCTGAATTTGTTTAATTAATATATATTCATTATGACGTATCTATATACACATCAATATAACAATTTGTGTGTGTGTGTGTGTGTGTGTTTCACTTTTAATAGTTATTATATTATGAAACTATGTGAACAAACCAAAAATAATGAATTGTTGTATATAATATTATCGCACAAGTAATAATATGTAGACTGATCGGAATTTTCATTATTTTTCAGCAAATTTCATTAGACATCAAACGTATATGGTGAACATTCCGTCCAACTGATACTTACGAAAAATATCGTACAAATTTTAAGCTTCATGGTAATATTTTCTAGGTAATTCATATCTCATAAGAACGTAAAAATAAAATCTACTCTCCTTGTAGTAAAATGAGATTATCTTTTTTTTTTTTTTTTTTTTGTAAAATCGGTGAAAAAGGTTGGCAAGTGCTATCGTGGATATTGAACGGCAATGTTTAATTTTACTTGAAACAGTAGAGCCCTTTTTGATTATCGTACTTGTTTTGTAAAACTGTCGTTTCCTTACTAACCTACCGAGTGCACGGATCGTTTGCCTGCCTCTTGAGCCGAATATTTCAGCCGGAGTCAATATCAATATTATTTTTTTTTTCTCTCTCAATTTTATATTCCTTTTTTGTCGAGACTCGAACGCGAGAAAGGTATTTGTAATAGGAGGAATAGGACTGCCATGATGGTTTTCTTTATGAAATATTACACACACGTGCGCGCGCGCGCGCTAAGATACAGTAATTTTGTTTTGTTATTATTGAGAATAAAGGCACCAATCTGTATTAACCAATCGGATTTTTTATGGCAAGTAACTCAGAAATAAACAAATAGAAGAATACATAAAAGATTGATAGATAATGAAGGTAAAATAAAATGAAGAATGATTAAATAAACAAAGATGGATGAATATAGATATATTGATAAAAATCAGGCATCACTAATCTGGCAACATTCTGACGCTTGGTGGAATACGTAAGCTTATCTGGTCTTTAATCTTACGTTTAAGACGCGTAACCAGATCTTGTTGCCCCAGTGGTCCCGTATCATGCTCTGGTGATGCTGCAAATATGCTGATTACGTGACCTTACATGGATGCAAGAATGAGTCGTTAAACTTGCGTCCTTTGACCTGCGCGCCACCAAGATTGTAATACAGAGAGTTTCTCTTACTTGGGAGTTTCCAAAATTCGGAAGTTTCCGAAATTCGGAAGTTTCCAAAATTCGGAAGTTTCCGAAATTCGGAAGCTCTAAAATTCGGAAAGTTTCCGAAATTCGTAAGTTTCCAAAATCCAGAAGATTCTAAAATTCGGAAGTTTCTGAAACTCTGAAATTTCCAAAATTCGGAACGAAAGTGTTTTTCGGAGACATAATGGAATGATTTGGTGTCCAAACTTCTTTTCTTTTCTTTTTCGAATTTTACAGGTTTCCCAACAGATAGAAGTATTTGAATATGATCCATAAATTTTTGTATGTTGCTGATGAATCGTATCTAACGTCACGAAGTCCCCACCCCCTATCAGGAGGTTAGGACGGTGCCCCTTACCGAGGACTTCGTAGTATGAAATCTAATGAACCATGCCCTTGGTCCAACTTGCTGGCGGTAGATTTCGACCTGGCGTCACCTCGACCACCGCCGCAAATAGCGACGCTCTAACCCGCGCGGCCAGCGAGCATCATGTATCTGAATAAAATCACATGGCGGCAGATGGAATGGAAGGATAAGTGCCACCTGTAACGGAAGGTGGTAATGTCAGAAGTTGTGTATATAATGTGTGGTATGGAAAGTTGGTAGAGTATCCACCTTATGGATTGCCGTTGGAAGTTGAAGGGAATAGATGTTTCAAAACGGCGGAGGAAGTGAGAGGAGGAGAAGAAGGGAGGAGAGGAAGAGGAGGAGGAAGAGGAAATGTGAAGGGAAAATTAGAGAAAAGGAGGAGAAGAGGAATGAGAGGGAGGGTTAAGGAGGAGGAGAAGAAGAGAAGAGAAAAAGAAGAGGAAGAGAAGGAAGAGGGAAGATGTGATAAAGAAAAAAAATATTAGAAACGGAGGTAAAGGAGGAGGCTAGGAGTAAGACTGAGAAGTGAGAAGGAAGAGGAGAGGAGAGGAGAGGAGAGGAGAGGGGAGAGGAGAGGGGAGAGTTGGAGTGGAATGGGGGAGGAGAGAAAGGTGAGGTAACCTTGGGGAGATGGGGGAGGTGGGGGAGTTGATTAGGTCGGCTAAGGCAGAGCGGTAGGAAATAGGATTTGAGAAATTAGCTTGAGGGAGGCAGCAACAGGAAAGGGAGGGGGGAGGTGAAGGGGGAGAGTGAGGGAGAGTGGAGGGGGGGTAAGTCGGGGAAGGAGCAAATGTTCCTTGGGGGTTGAAGTGGGGGGCAGTGTATTAGGGGAGCGAAGGAATTCAGGGTAAAGTGGGCATAGGTAAGAACAGAAACACAAGTGTAAATATAGATATAAAGAACGCATAGGAGTAGAAACAGGAATAGGGATAAGATAGAAATGGGAACAGATATAGGAATATGAACAGGATTGTGAACAAAATTGTGAACATAAGATTAGGAAGAAGAGAATTATGAACACAAGTGTGAACAAGACCATGAACGGAGGAAGTATTGACCCCTTTTGTCTGTCCCCTAAACGAGTAAAATCGCCTGGAGCTGGCCAGAATAAAGTCTCTTAAGAGCGTCATTGTTGCGAAGGCGGAGGAGGAGGAACATAAGTTGTGGGGGGAAGAGGAGAAAGTAAGGAGCCTACGCCAGGAGGCGCTGAGTAGCTGCGGGCAAAGACGTGGCAACAGCCACCGCTGGGAATTGGAGAAGGGTGAGTGTGAGACCAGCACGCTTGCGATGACGCCACCAGCGCGCAGAAGAAGAGGAGGAGAAGGAGGAGGAGGAGGAGGAGGAAGGAACTCGAGTATTGAAGGAAGAGGAAGATGCAGGGGATAAAGATGAAACGTGGGCATGAGGAGTTGGAGAAGTTAAGATGGCGAGGTCGATGAGCCTGAGATTCTGAGAAGAGGCGAAGAAGGAAATGAAGATAGATTTATATAAATACCAGGAATAAGGAAAGGAAGCGGTAGAGGAGGAGGAGGAAACAGAGTCAGAGACGGAGATCAATCAAAGTAGTTAAGAAATGTAGAAGAAAGGAAGGTATGAAAAGGAGGAAGAAGGGAATAATGGATAATGAATTCGATGTACCAAGGATTCCAAGAAAAGGCGAAGGAAATATAACGAAGGACAGGGAAAGATGCGTTTGATGTTTTCCAAGTCAGAGAGGTAAGGGGAGAGGAACGCGAAGAGGGAGGGTGAGGGGGGAGAGGGGAATGGGGGAGGAACGCGGAGATGGGGGAGAAGAGAGGAAGGGAAAGGAGGAGGAGGGAAAAGGAGGAAGGGAGGGCGGGAGATGAGGAAGGGGGAAGGGAGGCCTGGAGAGAAGGGGGAATCGGAAGGGAGAGAGGAGAGGAGGGAAGGGGAAGGGGAGAGGGATGCGGAGAGAGAAGGAGGGTGGGGGAAAAGGAGGAAGGGAGGAGGGACAGGAGGAGAGGTGAGGGGAGGGAGAGGGGGAGATGAGGGGAAGACGCTGGGGAGGAGAGTTGTGGAGATGAGGAGTAAATGAGGATTCTTTCATAGAACTTGTAATGAGAAACATTGGTGAGCTTATTGATCGTGCTTACCCTCTTTCCCCTTTACCTTTCCCATTCCCTCTGCCCTTACCTTTCCCTCTTTTTCATTTCCCTTCCTTTTACCTTTTTCCCTTCCCCTTCTCACTATCCTTCTCCCCAAGTAACAAACACGAATACAAGGCTGTGCATTCGTGTACATGTACTCTCGGTCAACTGTTCGTGTGCGCGCATATACTCATGAACACACACACACACACACACACACACACACACACACACACACACACACACACACACACACACACACACACACACACACACACACACACACACACACACACACACACACACACACACACACACACACACACACACACACACACACACACACACACACTCACTCACTCACTCACTCATTTGTACATACTCCTCTACTGTATGTTGTAATTATCGCTGAACTATTACATTCATCCAAAGGAAAAACCCCTCCCAGCGAAATAGAAAAGAAATGAGGCAGAAACCAGGTAGAATATTCCTATATAACTGAAATAACTAAACAAGTGTATATATAAATACGTACATAAATAGATATTAGATAAACAAGAAAAACAGAATACGTAATCAAGAAGCTGAAAAAACGAAAAAGAAAAATGAAAACATTGGAGATGCAGTCGAGCCGTAAGGGGACGCAAGGGAAAGCACATAAGTAGGTTCTTGTGGTTCTGTTAATAAAAGCACCTGCTAAGCAATTATCACCCACATGTAAACTTGTGCCAGATCTCGTAAGGATGTACGGGACCTGGAATTGTCTTCGTGCCCAAGAAGAGAACCATCCAGATGAAATTAACTCAGTGATGCTAATCGGTATGGCGTGAAGGAGAAGAGAAACGATGATGATTCAGAAAAATGGATGGAACTTGTACAACAAGACAGAAGGAGATTGAAAGGCTTGACGTTGGCGGAGATGGACCTGCAAGAGGTCCGAGATCCGCCGGAGTAAGCAATATATATATATGTATATATATATATATATATATATATATATATATATATATATATATATATATATATATATATATATATGTGTGTGTGTGTGTGTGTGTGTGTGTGTGTGTGTGTGTGTGTGTGTGTGTGTGTGTGTGTGTGTGTGTGTGTGTGTGTGTGTGTGTGTGTGTGTGTGTGTGTTACGCAGATCAGAATAGACAATCGTATTAGATTTGATACATCGTGTTTAAATGGGATAATGAGAAATTATCAATACTGTATACCCTTTCCCCTTATTTCTCTATACTCTCTTCTCTCCTTTACCTCCCCTCTCTCCTCCTCCTCCCTCGCCCTCCCTCCTCCTCCCTCCTTTTCCTCCTCCTCCACCTCCTCCACCTTCTCCTCCTCCTCCTCCTCCTCCTCCTCCTCCTCTTCCTTCCCCTCCTCCTCCTCCTCCTCCTCTTTCTTCCCCTCCTTCCTCCTCCCTCCTCTTCCAAGTAATATTGTTGACTTCTCATCTCTTCCTCTTCCCTCCTTTGCCTCTCCTCTCCTTCTCTCTTCTTCTCTCTCCTTTCCTCTCCTTCCCTCTCCTTCCTCCTCCAAGTCATAATATTATTGACTGCGCCGTTAATTCTTATCCTCAAATATGTGTCCGAAATGTTGGCGGCTCGAAGTCTCGGAGAAAAGCGAAACGGTTATGTGTTTCTTTAATGGACGCGATTCCTTGCCAAAACTCTGTGTGCAAGTAGGGAGAACATAATACATTGGACTGATTTGTCACGATATTTGCTGCGTTTCTGGGACGTTAAGTTCTGCCAAGAGAGTCCAGAGAATCATTTCCGAATTAACAGGACGAGTTTCTATATCTAAGTTCATTTGTCTGTGTTATTCTCTGTGACGATAGACCCACCCTTGTTTATGCGATACAGTTTTGGTCTCCGTCCTGTAGAATGGATATTCGGTCACTCGAATCAGTACAGAGGAGAATAGTCAAAATGATACACGAGCTTAGAAATTTACCAACAGGTTTAGGTACCTTAACTTACACTCTGGAAAGACGAAAAAATGCGGGGAGATCCAATAGAGGTATTCAAATGGGCCAAGGGCTTTAACAAGGGTGATGCAACCAAGGTCATCATATTAAGACGGCATGGCAGGATTCGTAGTAATGGATTTAAATCGGACAAATTTAGGTTTAAAAAGGAAATAGGCAAGAACTGGTTTACAAACAGTGGTGAAACAATTGGTGTAAGAAATATTTATGAATAATGGATGAGAGATGGTAAGGGATATGGAACTGCCTAGTGTTGGTTGTTTTAAGAGAATATTTTATAACTATGGATAGGGATGACAAGTGGGAAGGGACATGGAACTGCCAAGTGTAGGCCTTAGGGTCTCTTACAGTCTCCTCTATTCTTATGTTCATGTTGAAAAAAATTCCTGTGCTTTGGGGGGAAAGTAGAGGGATTCTTGGTTAATAAAAATCACCTAACGGCAGCCAGAACGAATATATGATGTGTTAGCAGTGAAAATTTAAAATATTTTCGAGTTGGGGAGAGAAAATGAAGCTAAAACCAGAAGGAAGGGGGCAGAGGACGGAAATAGCGCCACACCGTGGATGGTCATAATTAAAACGTGGGAGTGAGAACAATTTTATAACAAATAACTTCGTTATATATGTGGAAATGTTTCGCCCTAAATATGTATTCACATTCCAGCTCTGTTTAGGATAATTCTTCTAATATTTGCTAGTTTGTTCGTGTTCCAGGTTGATGTGTAGAGGAAGGTGATGAAATGGGACCACACGATGATGAACAAGGAGCTTGTTTAAGTGTTCAAATGGGGGCCAACACACTGAACAGCGATTCGCTGGAGGGGGCGGGTGGGGGAGGGGGGGGTGAACTAGAATGGATTCGGGAGAGTTGGGGCCATTTTAAAAATTAATAAATAAACAAATAGATAAATGGATAAATTGATAACAATAAATGAATGAATAAGTTAATTAATGAATAAATAGATAAACATATAAACAAATAAAGGAAAAATAAACATAGATAAATTAATGAATAGTTAAATAAATAGATGAATAAATGAAAAAATAATTAGGAAAAGTAGATCAATAAAATAAAATAGAAATAAAATTCAGAAGAAATATTCAGTCTAGTAAGACTACTATTCAGACCAGGCTGCTTCTGTATTGTCAGCAGTAACTAGCGCTTCTACCCTTAAAGAGGAGAGAATCAAGGAGGAAGGGTTGAAAATATAATTGTGATCGGCCTTCTTCTGCGAGTGGTGATTAGCTTTAATTTATTATTAATATGATTTTTTTTTTTTTTTTTTTTTTTTTTTATCCGACCTAGATATGGATCAAAAGGTCTCCTGTCGGCATGCTCCGCCTTTGTAATCCTTTGTAATCCTTCCAATCAAGTTGGAACGGAGTCTAGATCGTCGTTGTACACGGGGTCGTCATCACGGGCTCCTTAATAAAATCGTCTAATGCAAATCAGAATAATAGCTAAACAAGGCACCACGGCCTGAAACCGGGATTCTGTTTCTTTTTTTATATTCGTGTGTGTGTGTGTGTGTGTGTGTGTGTGTGTGTGTGTGTGTGTGTGTGTGTGTGTGTGTGTGTGTGTGTGTGCGTGTGTATGTATGTGTGTGTGTGTATGTGTATGTGTGTGTGTGTGTGTGTGTGTGTGTGTGTGTGTGTGTGTGTGTGTGTGTGTGTGTGTGTGTGTGTCTACATGCGTTATTATGCACGTATCTATCAAAACTAAGAGATTCTAAAGGCAAACCTTTCTTGTTCATTATACGCAGCTACAAACGCTCTACACTCAGAAAAACTTAATGTAGCTAGACAGAAAAAGAAAAAATGATTAAGGAAAGGGAAAAAGGTCGTTTTTCTTTAAAAGGATCAAAAGAGGAAAACTCCTGTGCTAATGAACTATCGGCAGCAGCAGCACCTTGAAGGGATAGACACTTTTTTTTTGAGCGGAAAATAAGTTTCTCTCAAACCCTTTTGAGAGATTTTGAAAACTCGAAGAACATGTTAATGTCTGAGAAATTTGAAACATCAGACTTAGGTACAAAGTTAGCAAAAAAAACTTAGTCGAGGACTTATATAGGTATATATGTATGCATATGTGTATATGTATGTATGTATGCATGTATATGATATGTTAATGTATGAATATGTATATATGTATTTATTTATGTATGAATATGTTGACATATATATATCTATGTATAAATATGTCTATATGTATGAATATGTGTATATGTATGTATCTCTGTATGTATATGTGTATACAGTATGTATATGGTCCTCTGCTGAAAGTGGTCGAGATATACAGAAAAAAATCCATAACTTTTAATCTTTTTTCCAATAGTGGGTTTTAAGTTTAATTTACCAATGTGTTATGACATTAGTTTACCCGGATGTATATATGTATATGCATACATATATGTATATATATATGTATATATA
This sequence comes from Oratosquilla oratoria, assembly GCF_046742065.1. Lineage (NCBI taxonomy): Eukaryota > Metazoa > Arthropoda > Malacostraca > Stomatopoda > Squillidae > Oratosquilla > Oratosquilla oratoria. The sequence continues at coordinate 26,573,092 of NC_134818.1, read as the reverse complement.
TATATATATATGTATATATATGTATATATATATATATATATATATATATACAATTGTGTGTGTGTGTATGTATGCATATACTGTCTGCTCATGAGGTCACCCTCATTTGAATAAAATCGCTTGGCGTCATGTTCAACGAGACTGGAGAATGCCACCCGGACAGTTTATTACCACGGGTGGAGAAAATCTCCCCCTCGCAGCAGCGTTCAATTGCACCCAAGTCCTCCTCCTCCTCCTCCTCCTCTAGGAGGGATTTTGTAGCGCAAATGAAGCTCCTCCAGACTTTTGGAATTGATGTGCGGCGGATATGGGATCAGAGGCGTTGGGAATCGATCTCGGGCTCGGTAATCTGACTTGAAAAGGGAGGATGAGGAGGGGTGGGGGAAGGGGAAAGGGAGGGGGAGGGAAAGGGGGAGGAGGATATCTACGAGTGGAAGCAGGGGAAGGGGGAGAAGTGGGAGGAAGAGGAGATGGAGAGTTAGGAGGAGGAGGAGGAGGAAGAGGATGAAGAGAGGATGTAGGAATGGAAGGAGGAGTGTGAGGAGGACGAGGAGAAGGGGGAGGAAGATGTGGTGTAGGAAGAGGAGAAGAGAAAGAAGAAGAAGAAAAGGGGAGGGTGAAGAGGGAAAGGAGGAGGGGAGGAGTAGGAGTAGTGGAAGGAGGAGGAATGGGAGTATGAGCAGGGGAGGATAAGGAAGAGGTGGAGGAGGAAGAAGAGGAGTGAGAGAAGGAGGAAAAGGAGGAGGAGGAGGGGAGGAGGAGGAGGAGCAGGAGGAGGAGGAGTAGGCGGCGGAGTAGGCTGAGGCGACGAGTTGAGATTCTACAGTGAGTGAAAGGCGTAAAGGAAAGTGAGGGGAGACGATGCGTGTCCAAGAGAAAGAAGAAGAAGAAGAAGAGGGGAAGGATGGCAGGCA
>NC_134818.1:26564678-26567178 GCF_046742065.1 Oratosquilla oratoria | reverse complement strand
ACTATAGACGAGTCTCAGGAGAGCTCGACTTCCAGGTCGCTTTGTCAGAGACGCCGAGGAAGACGCCTGGAAGCGGTGAGAAGGGTGACCGATCTCGCCCTATAGAACCATGATGTACTTTGTAGATCCCGGTTCTGAGTGCCGTTAGGTGATTTTATTCAACGGAGCTGCGAATTTTGGAGTTAAAAAGAAAAGTGTGAATAGAAGAAGAGAAAAAAGAGGGGAGGAAATGATGCACACAAATCAATGGTTTCGTAAAAATAAAGAAATAATTGAAAAGTAAGTAGATAAATATATACAAGTAGATAAATAAACAAACAAATAAAAGAAAATAGAAAGCTCATGATAAACGAGGTACTAATCAAAATCGTTTATTTGATTACTATATATATATCTTAGACACACAGGCCGTCGACTCGACTTCCTCCCTAATGATTCACCATGTACTCGACTATACTCATGCGCGTAATTGCCTTCACCCCCAAATAAGGTCATGCGTAATTGGCCGGGCCCCCAAATAAGGCCATGCGGGGGCCGCGTGCCATTACCTTCATTACTTTTATTACCATAATTACCTGGGCGGCTGGTGCATTTAGGGTTACCGGAGGAGTGGTACTTTGCTCAGGTATCGTTTTGTGTCAAGGTCATTTGACCTTAACGGAAGGTCTGTGTGGCCTTGTGGCCTATTGCCCTTTCACTGTGGAAGGAGGCGTCCCTCGATTGAATAGAATCGCCTGGCGACAACCAGAATACAGATGCAAGGATTGGCAGTGAAAGGGTTGAGGAAAAGGAAATGTGTTCGAAATGCGCTGTTTAATAGCATGACCCACACACGCACGCACGCACACACACACACACACACACACACACACACACACACACACACACACACACACACACACACACACACACACACACACACACACACACACATGCACACACACATGCACACACAAGCACACACACATGCACACACACACGCGCACACTCACATGCACACACACACACACACACACACACACACAGGAGGGAAATAGCTGTCGATCACGAGTCGAACACGTGATCCAAAAGACCAAGTGAATACACACACACACACACACACACACCGTAATCTAATCTAATCATATCTAATCTAACCTATTGTAACCTAGCTACTTTACCTTTCCTTACCTTACCTTACCTTACCTTACCTTACCTTACTTGACCTAACGTAACGTAACGTAACTTAACCTAACCTTCATGCTGCCCCCTACCTGAGACTGTTCTCGTTCGATCAAGACCCCTTTTATAAACTCCAGATGGTGACTTCAACTACCTTAAGTCACGTGTGCTCAGCCTCAGCAAAACCCATAAAGTGAGCCATGGAGCCAAGAGGGTTTTAATAAAAAATACATATATCAATAGAATCACCTGGTGGCAGTCAAAATGAAATAAGTGTCACTCGCTACGGAAGGGGAGGAGATGGGAGTTAAGTGTAGTATGAATAAAATCGCCTGGTGGCAGATTGAATGGGAGGAACAGGACCACCCGCTACGGAAGGGATTGACTAAGGATTCACGAGCCCTTGTAAGGCTTGCGGAGAGATAGGTCAGGTGACACTGGGCGTGTGACACGAGACAAAGGGTGCCACGATACGGCAAGTGCCAGGTGGGTGGCACCCTCTCTCTCTCTCTCTCTCTCTCTCTCTCTCTCTCTCTCTCTCTCTCTCTCTCTCTCTCTCTCTCTCTCTCTCTCTCTCTCTCTCTCTCTTTCTCCGCTCTCCTCTCACTTCTCTCCGCTCACCACTCTCCGCTCACCTCTCCGCTCTCCTCTCTCTTTCTCCGTTCTCCTCTCTCCGCTCTTCTCTCTCTCTTTCTCACCTCTCTCTCTCCTCTCTCCTTTCTTTCTTTTCTCTCTGTCTCTCTTTCTCTTTCTCTATCTCTCTCTCTCTCTCTATATATATATATACATATATATATATATATATATATATATATATATATATATATATATATATATATATATATATATACACGAGTATCTATCTATCTATCCATCTCTATCTTCCTCTCTCTCTCTCCCTCTCTCTTAGGAGACAGTACCCACGAGAGATGGTGGTCAGGCGTTGGAGAGGAACATGCACCTTATTCCGCTGCATCACATCAACGAAATACTGAATGACCAAACACCAATGTATCTACTGCCTCTTTACAGCTTCCAATAGAAAGCAGGACTATTTAGCCACGCTGCAAATACCCTTGGCTAACAAAACCAACATATGTAGGGTCATGCACCTCTCCTCACTCTTTGCCAGCGTTCCTTCATGACTTTATAGTAAACTTCCTCACACTTCTTTTGTCCTATGTAGTATGTCTGACGATGTAATTATACGAAAGGAATTATTGTCTTTAAGTTTCTTTTCTCTTGTGGTAATTTTACATAATGACGTAAAAATAGCACATGGCAGAGGCGCAAGGTTGCCCAAAGGATAGAAACGCTGAATTATACAAATATACCTTTA
>NC_134818.1:26542178-26557178 GCF_046742065.1 Oratosquilla oratoria | reverse complement strand
ACCTCTCCATCTTTCTCCTTTTCTGTGTCCCATCGTCCTTCACCTCTTCCCTCTCCTTCCTCCCTCCTCTCCTTCCTTCTTCCTCTCCTTCCTCCCTCCTCTCCTTCCTCCCTCCTCCCCTTCCTCCCTTTTCTCCTTCCTCCCTCCTCTCCTTCTTTCTTGTTCTTCTTCCTCTCCTTCTTCCTCACCCCTCTTTCAAGTCGCTCTTCTTCCTCACCCTTCTATTCTTTCTTCCTCCCCTCCTCTCCTGATCCTCCTCGTTCTCACCTCCCCCTCCCCTCCCCTCCCCTTTCCGCCTCCGCTTCCCTTTTCCCACCCTTCGTTTTTTACTCCCTCTCCTCTCAATGATTAATCCCCCCGCTTCCCCCCACCCCCGTTTTCCCCACCCCCACTTCCCCCCCACCTTCAGTACCGGGAAAGACAATCCTATCATATCAGACAGCAAACGATTTTATTCATCTGACGGGTGGACCATGGCCTAAAGGGGGGGGGGGGTCTTCAGCGGTCACGACCCCCTCCATTTTTAGGCCAAGGGGGGGGGACGCACCTCCCTCTCAGTTGAATAACGTGGAGTAGTGTTTGCCACAGGCAGATCTATGGAGGGAAGTTTCGTAAGGGACGACATTGAATATTCTTGCCTAGTCCTTGACTAACCTTTCTACGATATTATTCTTAATTTTTGTCTTTATCATTATTATTATATTTATTATTGCTGTTGTTATTGTTATCATCATTATTATTGTTGTTGTTATTATCATTATCATCATTATTATTGTTGTTGTTAGTATCATTATCATCATTATTATTGTTACTGTCATTATCATTATCATCGTTATTTCATTTTCATATATTCGCTATATATCTTATTTCTTACTAATTTGTTTATTCATTTATTTGCTTTTATTATTCTATTTTTAGGTATTCATTCATTGGTTTTTGTTTATTTTTAGTTTCATTTTTATTAATTTATGTTTTTCTTTTAACGAAAGTAACCTTATTACTCAGTTGTCTTTCTTCTTTTTCCCGCCGTGGTCGTTCGGCTAATGGACCTTCAGTAAGTCCCCCAGAGTGGAAGGACCGCAGCTTCTCTTCTTTGGGCGCAATCCACAACCATTCCTCCGTTTTCTTTGAAGAACTGATTTCCATCCCTTTATTATCTATTGTGTGGCTCGCCGCCACCCCCCCACCTCTTCCTCCTCCTCCTCCTCCTCCTCCTCCTCCAACGCCTCCGTCGCTCTCTCCTCTTCTCCCTCCTCTTCTCCCTCCTCTTCTCCCTCTTCTTCTCCCTCTTCTTCTCCCTCTTCTTCTCCCTCTTCTTCTCCCTCTTCTTCTTCCACTTCATCTTATTCCGCGAAATAGCCTCTCAGCGCTCTTTTACAGGGCGTTATATACTCTCTTCTTCTCTTTTCTCTCTTTTCCTCTGTTCGTCCTCTCTTGGCTCTCTCCATCGACGACTGAGTCATGGGCCAAAATTTTGCGCACGTGAGGGGAGGGGAGGGGGGAGGGGGAGTTTCAAAGAAAAAAAGAGTAGCAAGGAGAAAGTAACGTGAGAGACTTAAAAGAGAAGATGAAGGTGAAGGGCCTACGCCAGGAGGCGCGTAGCTGCGGACGAAACCGTCACCTTTCCTCTATGAGCTTAGATTGTTGGGGCAGTTAATAGTCGAAATTGGAGAGGAGTGCGGGATTCGAACTCGCAACTAAGTGAATACGAGACTACCACGCCTCCAATTACGCCACTAGCGCACCAAAGGAAATGGAAGTAAAATAAAGGAGAGGGAGAAGACAGAGAAGAAGAGAGCAGGGCAGGGGAGAGAAGAGAAGGCAAGAGAACGGAAGGGAAGAGAAGGGAAGGAAAGGGAAGAAAGGGAAGGGAAGGGAAGGGGAAGGGAAGCGGATTATGTGGGACAAAGGCAGTATTGTTGGACCCCACTTGGGTGAGATGGGGGGATGGGGGGTGGGGAGGGCTATCTGAGGTGAACTGAGGGGAAGGGAGGAGGGAGGATGATAAGAGTAGGGGGAAGGAAAAGAAGAGGAGAGTAGGGTAGGGGAGGAGAGGAGAGAAGAGAAGAGGAGAGGAGGAGGGCAGAAAGTGAGAGGAGGAGAGGGACGAGGGGAAGAGAGGAGAGGAGAGGTAGGGTTGGGTGGGAAGGGGAAAAGTGGGGAGGAAAGGAAAGGAGAAGAAGAATGGGGGGAAGAATAGAGGAAAGAGGAGGGGAGGGAATAGGTGGGGGAGGGGATTTGTGTGGAGGACTGTGGAGGAGAGGCTAGAGAGGGGAGATGAAACAGAAGTGGCAGTGGAGAGGGGAGAGGAAGGGAGGGGAGGAGAAAGGGAAGGGGAAGGGGAAGGGGAAGGGAGGGAAATGAAAGAAGGGGAGGAAGGGAGTGTAGATGAGGGGGAATTAAATTGAAGTGAGGGGAAGGAGGAGGAAGGGCGATTACAACAGGAGGAAGGAAAGTGGGAGTGAGGGAAGGAGGAGGAAGGGGAAGAGGAGGACCATGAGGAGTTTATTGTTGGAGTAATTCCTACAGTAGGAGATCCTACTCCATCAGGGGAATGAAATCGTCTGTCATCTACCAGAAGAAAGACTCTGAAGTGAGTCACTGAAAAGATTAGGCTTATCTTCATCTTCTTATCGCCACTTCATGGGTTGTTATCACCAATCTCCTAATCAGTGTCATTAACACCTGGAACAATGTTGTCACCATTGACACCAGCAATTGCTGACGTTGCTTGAAGGACACGGAGATGTGTTGTTACTATTTTCTTTTAGTGACACCACCCTGACAACATGTCCGCTTCTTCACAACATAGTGACAACATAGTGACATCAGCCTTTTGGTGACGTTACCCAGTGACAACATTTCGTTTGCTTTCGTCAGTCACTCGCTGATGTCATACTGACAACAGGACTGTTGTCCAAAAACCTTCAGAACCAAGGTTATTGTTGGCAGCGGGAAGAATAGGACAGTTGGTGGGAGATCTTTTGACAACAATGAAGGTAAAGATAGCAGGATGAAAGCTGCACCCTTCACAGTAACGGCAGTGTCCGCCAAAATCACCAACAGTATTCTTCTTCAGTGCACATAATTATTAATCATCATTGTCCTCCTCCTCCACCACCACATCCTCCTCCTCCTCCAACACCACATCCTCCTCCTCCTCCTCCTCCCCCCTCCTCCTCCTCCTCATCATCATCATCATCATCATCATCACCACCACTACCATCACCACCATCATCACCACCACCGCCACCATCATCACCACCACCATCATCATCACCGCCACCATCATCACCACCACCACATTTTTTCATAACAGTGACATCACTAGCACAAGCCCATAGTTACCACGACCGTCACTATCCACAGCATCCATCATCACCAACGCGACCATCACGGACATCATCACACTTTCATCACTAAATCACATTTCGCGGCACAACGGGGGTGCATCATTGTAAATTCAGCGGAAGGGGTGTGTCTGGGGGGAGGGGGGAATGGGAGGAGGAAGGGGATGTTGATTGGAAAAGGAGGGAGGGGAAGGAGGGAGGGGTTGTAGAGGAAAGAAGGGGGAAAGTTCTGATTAGGGAGAGATGATGAGGGAGGAAGGGAGGGAGGGCGGGGGATTGCAAGTGCTCTTGTTTAGGGAAGTTGTTGACAGAAAAGGAGACAGACAGACAGAGAAAGAGAGAGAGAGAGAGAGAGAGAGAGGGAGGGAGTGAATCAGTAAAAAAAAGGAGGAAAGTTGGGAAGGGAGAGAATAAGGAAGGAGGAAGGGAAGAGGGGGAGGGAGGGAGGGAGGGAAGGAAGGGTAAGGAGGGAGGGAGGAAGGGAGGAAAGAAGGAAGTTCACAAGCTTTGAGATCCATAATGGCACAAGAGCTGGTGTATAAGTGCCAGTGGTGATAGTAGACACCGACTTAGCACTAAAGTTACAGGACCGCGCGTACAAAGTTCGAAGATTACTGTAACACTTGTTATAAAGTTGGCGCCCTGTTGTGACATGTGTACTAAAGTACTAAGGTACATATAGTAACAAAGAACATCCCCTGCAATATGATATCATAATGAACTTTAGTGTTATAGTTATGTACTAATATTGCGCATGCACGCTTGTGTGTGTGTGTGTGTGTGTGTGTGTATGTACATGTGTGCTTTGTGTGTGTGTGTGTGTGTGTGTGTGTGTGTGTTTTGTGTGTGTGTGTGTGTGTGTGTGTGTGTGTGTGTGTGTGTGTGTGTGCGTGTATGTGAATGTGTATCTGTTTCCTTCCCATACATTTTACGCTTTGTCTCATTTCAAATCATCTTCCCCACATCCACGTAATCCCTTTCATTCCCTTCCCCTCCCTCCCTATCTCCCTCCTCCCCTTCCACCCCTCTTCCCTCTGCCCTCTCCCTTCTTTCCCTTGAACGCACCAATTTGAGCCTCCCTTACACCCTACTGAACTCCCCACCCAGATCTCACTTACTACAATTACCCCACTACCCATATCGTATGGGGTAGTGACTGCATGTTTCATCATGCAGTCGGTATTTTAAGGACCCTAGTAACACCCCTATGGACCTGAGTCACGTAGCATTCTCTTATGACCTGAGATTACTCTAAAAACATACTCAAGATTTTATTTTTCTGTCTCCTCTTTCTGCTCTCCTTGACCATGACCCTCTTCGGTGCGATATTCTCCCTAAGGATAGAAGCACTGGTGATTGGTGATGAAATACTAATGCAGCACCTCCCCCACTCCTCTTCTTATACTATCCAACCTCCCATCCCTCAGAATTATCGGTTTTTTTTAAGTCGTTGACTATTGTTGTACAGTACATCATGTCTCCATGCCCAGGGGTCGACTCGCAGTAATGGATTTAAATTGGACAATTTTAGGTTTAAGAAGGAAATAGTCAAGAACTGGTTTACCAATAGAGTGGTTAACGAATGGAATAGACTTAGTAACCATGTAGTGAGCACTGAAACAAATGATTGTTTTAAGAGAAGGTTAGGTAACTTTATGGATGGGGATGACAAGTGGTAAGGGACATGGAACTGCCCAGTGGAGGCCGTATGGTCTCTTGTAGTCTCCCTCATGTTACTTATGATCTCACCCTTTCGTTTGAATAAAATCACCTGGCGGCAGCCAGAATAAGCGGAATTTTGTATAGAATAATTACGGAAGGGATTCGTAATACCAACCCCTTCCTTACCCTGTAGTCCTTTTCCTTCTTCTCTGTCTGTCGCCAGGCGATTTTATTCATCACCATGGCACCCCACCAGTAGCAAAGTGGCGACGGACTCGTTCAATTCGGTGACGCACTTTGAAGGTTTCTTTCTTCAGAAGGTGGGCGTCACCGAGTTGAAGGGGTTGAGATTGTTATTGACAAGAAGCTGGTCTTCCTCCTCTCTGTGGATGACACGACCCCCACCCTCCGCTCACTACTCCCTCGTCCTCCTCCACCCTCTTCCTCCTCCCTATGTCCACTCCAATTCCAATTCCCTCCTTCCTCCTCCACACTCCGTCCACTCCAATTCCCTCCTTCCTCCTCCTTCACCATCGTCTACCCTCTTCTTTCATCATCGTCAAATCTCCTCCTCCAACTCCACCTCCCCTCCACCTCCCCCTCCTCCAATTCCTCTTCCTCCTCCAACTCCTCTTCCTCCTCGAACTCCTCCTCCTCCTCCTCCTCCTCCTCCAACTCCACTTCCACCTTCTCCAACTCCTCTTCCCCCTCCTCCAACTCCTCTTCCCACTCCTCCAACTTCTCTTCCCCCTCCTCCAACTTCTCTTCCCCCTCCTCCAACTTCTCTTCCCCCTCCTCCAACTTCTCTTACTTCTCCTCACCATCCTCCTCCAACTCCACCTCCACCTCCTCCAACTCCTCTTCCTCCTCCTCCAACTCCTCTTACTCCTCTTCCTTCTCCTCTTACTCCTCTTCCTCCTCCTCCAACTCCTCTTACTCCTCTTCCTTCTCCTCTTACTCCTCTTCCTCCTCCTCTTAACTCTTCTTCCTCCTCATCCTCTTACTCCTCTTCCTTCTCCTCTTAACTCTTCCTCCTCCTCCTTCTCCTTCCCTCCTTTCTCCTCTTCCTTCTTACCCTTCCCTCCTTCTCTCTCCTTCCTTCTCCTTCCTTCTCCTTCCTTCTCCTTCCCTCCTCCCTTCCTCCTTCTCTCTTCTCCCTTCTCTCTAATTCACTCCTTTACCCTCACTCCTTTTCCCTCCCTCCTTTTCTCTCCCTCCCTCCTCCCTCCCTTCTAATCCCTCCCTCCTCCCTCCCTCCTTCTCCCTCCTTCCTTCTCCCTCCCTCCTTCTCCCTCCTTCCTTCTCCCTCCTTCCTTCTCCCTCGCTCCTTCTCCCTTCCTCCTTCTCTCTTCCTCCTTCTCCCTCCCTCCTCCCTCCTCCTTCACCCTCCTCCTTCACCCTCCTCCTTCACCCTCCTCCTCCTCCCTCCTCCGCCCCTCCTCCTCTTCATCCTCCACTTCCTCCTCCTCCTCCTCCTCCTCCACTTCCTCCTCCTCCTCTTCCTCCACTTCCTTTGTGTTCCTCTTCCTTCTGCTCTTCTTCCTCCTGCTCTTCTTCCTTCTGCTCTTCTTCCTTCTGCTCTTCTTCCTCCTGCTCTTCTTCCTCCTGCTCTTCTTCCTCCTGCTCTTCTTCTTCCTGCTTTTCTGCCTCCTGCTCTTCTTCCTCCCGCTCTTCTTCCTCCTGCTTTTCTGCCTCCTGCTCTTCTTCCTCCCGCTCTTCTTCCTCCTGCTTTTCTTCCTCGTGCCCCTCTTCCTCCTCCCCCTCTTTCTCCTCCCCCTCTTTCTCTTCCATTTCCTCCTCCATTTCCTCCTCCTCCTCCTCCTTCATCCTCCTCTTCATCCTCATCTTCATCCTCCACTTCATCCTCATCTTCATCCTCCACTTCATCATCCTCTTCAACCTCCTCTTCATCCTCCTCCTCTACCCTCCTCCTCTCCCCTCCCCTTCCCCTCCCTCTTCATCCCTCTATTCTCATGGCTCTCACCACCCCTCTACTCTCGCCCCCACCCCCCCTTCCACCCACCGCCCACTGTCCCTCCGCCCTCTGTCCAGCGCCCGACCGCCCGCCCGCCCGCCCAGCCCCGGTGCGGTGCGGTGCTGTGCCCGGCTGGGCGCCCGAGACCAGTCCGGGCCCGTTCCCACGATAGGAACGGATGGCGGGCTTCTTTCAGCACAGACACAGACAGACAGACAGACAGACAGACAGACAGACAGACAGACAGACAGACAGACAGACAGACAGACAGACAGACAGACAGACGGATATGTGGATAGACTGATAGGTGGATAGATAGATGGACGGGTAGACAGATGGACGGATAGACAGATGGAAGCGTAGAAAGATGGACAGACAGATAGACGGACGGAGGGACGGAGGGACATATTATAGGCAGACAGGCAGAAGAACAGACAGACGGACGGGCGGATAGACAGACGAACGATTGGATAGACAGACAGGCAGACGGACGAATAGACAGATAAGTAGACATATAGACGGACGTATAAATAGACGAACAGACAGATAGACGTAAAGATAGACAGACAGACAGACGGATATAGAGACAAAGGGACGTACAGAGCGACAGACGGATAGATATGTAGAGACAGACACAGACAGACAGACAGACAGACAGACAGAGGGATGTACAGACAGACGGATAGAGAGATATATAGACAAAGACAGACAGACAAAGCAAAAATAATTAAAAGTTAAGTTTGATCGATGTGAAAACAGAGACGGCATCCCACGAATGTAGTTCTTTCCTTTATATTGCCATTAGCTGATTATAATTTCTTAATTTTCTATATTACTTGATTCATTGCTTGCAGTTGGTCTGTAGTGGAGTATCGCCTCTAAAGCCCCCCAAAACACACACACACACACACACACACACACACACACACACACACACACACACACACACACACACAGAGCCTTGTGATGCGTTTTTTGATATATGGAGGAAAGAAGTTTTATGGGGTGAGGATGGGGGAAGGGGGTGGGGGTTAGGCCAAGTGCGACAGATGTGTGAAATTACATCGACTTGTTCCACGTTTCGATGTTTCGTCATCGTCAGGGCCATTGCTCCTCTTCTCTCTTTTCACTCTTTTTCTCCTTTTTCTTTTTTTCTATCTCTTTTTATTTTGATCGGTTTTCTGTTAGATTCATTTTATGTCCTTTTTGATTTTGTCCGTCTCTTCTCGTTCTTTCTTCTCGGTTCTGTCTTCCTCTTTATTTTTTTTCTCCGTTGGAGATTATTCGTCATTGTAGACGCGTCTTGAAGCTTGTGGGTTCGAATCCTTTCTGGTGCGATTTGGATATTCGTTGAAACTTTTCTTTGAATTTCTTCAGAAACCACTACCGTGTACAAAGTGCATATTATGTCAACTTTCGTTTACACACACACACACACACACACACACACACACACACACACACACACACACACACACACACACACACACACACACACACACACACACACACACACACACATATATATATATATATATGAGTATATATACCATCCATGAGGAGTGTGTGTTTGGTTTTTGTGTGACCAAAACATTGGTCAGACGAATCCGCATTAACCGACAAAAAATTCCCCAGTGGGACACTAATCCCATCACTAAGTAGCATTATGGTGGCATCGAAAAGAAAATGACAGAGAGAGAGAGAGAGAGAGAGAGAGAGAGAGAGAGAGAGAGAGAGAGAGAGAGAGAGAGAGAGAGAGAGAGAGAGAGAGAGAGAGAGAGAGAAAGAGAGAGAGAGAGAGAGAGAGAAAGAGAGAGATGGGGAGAGAGGGAGGCTTCGAAGTCGGTTCGCTCGCCCTCTTCTATAGAAAAAGGTCTTCTGAAGAAGCCTAAGGAGTCTCGTGTTGGGAGGAAATTGAAAACATTTATTTTCCTTCTCACCATATATTCCCAAGCTATCCCACGAGAGGCTCTAGACTTTCCCCCTTTTCTTCCCCCTTCCCCTCTTCCCCCCTTTCCCCCCTTACCTCCCTTTCCCCCGGTCCCCGTCTCCCACCTCATCCCTGCCTGACTTTCGTTTTTTTTTTTTCCTTTGGCCAATGCTGATTGGTTCTTCAGTAATTCTGCATTTTCTTCTCGAAGCTATTCGGTGCGTTTGTGCATTGCTTTTGAGTTGTGGGGATCGCCGAATAGTTTTGTTGCGTTTAGTTCATGACGGGGTTCGAGCCTCGGCTGAATGAAATCACGTGGAGTCTCTCGGACCAAGAACGCTGTAGCCGACAAACACGATCACTTTAATCAACGGATTAATTCATTAGTTGATTGATTAATCAGTTTATGTATCTAATAGTTTTATTTGTTTTTATATGGTTCCCGTATTTGACGTCGGCTTTTTCCTTCTCCCTCCCTCTCTTCCCGTTGTTCCTCCCTTTGTATTCCTCCCACACTCGCCTCTCGCCTCTTCTCCCATACCCTTCTTTCCCCTCTTTCCTCCTCCACTCCCTCCCGTTTCCTTTCCCCATCTCTTCCCTTTCTTTCCCCTCCCCTCTCCCTTACCACCCCTTCTCTTCCCTTCCCATCCTCCTCTTCCTCCTCCCTCCCTACATCTTTCCCTCCCTCTTCCGTCCGTCCTTCTCCCTTTGCCTTCCCTGATTCCTTCCTACCTCCATCCCACCCTCCCACCCGTCCCCTCCTGGCGCTCTCTCTCTCCCATCGGCGGGGCTCGAGCGCCCGGAGGCTCGAGATAGGCTGCGCTCGGCCGAGCCTTGGGCGAGCAAAACCGAACAAAACCGAGGAGACCCGAGTAGACCCGAGCGGAGCCGAGGGCAGCCGACCTCGGACCGCCATGCATGATTCGCAAAGTGAGGGATGACGCGCTGTTGTAGTTGTTGTTATTGTTGTTGTTGTTGTTATTGCAAAGTGGTCCACTTATACAAATCAAGGACTCGAGGGGCCCGGGCTGTATCGAAAGCGCCAGGGCGTCGTGGACTGAACGGACTATTTTTGGTCTTTTATTTTTTTTCGTTTTTTTTTTTTTTCCCCTTTTTATATGTCTTTCATGTTCTTTTATTTTTTTGTCTCTTGTTTTTTCACTTCTTCATGTCTTTCTTGTTCTATCTGTTTTAACTTTTCCTTTTATTTTGCATCTTTTATTTCTCTCTCTCCGATCTCCTTTCTTTGTATCATTCCTTTTCTTCCCTTCTTTCTGTCTTTCTTCCCTCCATTCTTCGTTTGTTCCTTCCGTGTTTATTTCCTTGCTTCATTCTGTCTTCTCCTCCCACCCTGTCTTGCTCTATTTTTTTCTCAAGTTTATCCTCGTCTTTATTCTTTTTTTTAGTCATTCTTCCTTTCTTCCCTAATTTCATCCTTTGTTACATATCTGTTTTTGCCCCTCCATCTCTGTTTCTTTGTTTCTTGCAGTCTTCTTGACTTTTTCCTTTGCCGTTCTCTCTCGCTTTCTTTCCTTTTTATTGTGTTATTCTTACAAATGTAACACTGCAATCGTTATTTTGACGAATGTACGTGTATATGTACATGTATATGCATATGCATATGTATATATGTATATGTATATTTATATGTATATGTATATGTATATACATATGTGTGTACATGTTTATATGTATATACAGTACACATGTGTGTACATGTTTATATGTATGTGTATATGTATATATGTATATGTGTATATGTATATATGTATGTGTGTATACGTATATGTGTATATGTATGTGTATATATGTATATGTACGAGTATATGTATATATGCATATGTATCCATAATGTATATATATGTATATACGTATATATGTATATGTATGTGTATATATGTATATGTACGAGTGTATGCATATGAATATGTATATTCATATGCATATGTATCCATAATGTATATATATGTATATGCATATGTATATATAATGTGTCAGTATAGCCTTTCCTCTCCCATTTATTTTCTTGACCTCGGTTGTTGGAAGCGTCTCCCACGAAGTTGACAATAGCACAGAGATGCTTAATCAAAATAGGGTTTATGTTTGACCCTTTCGGTTCTGGGGTCTTCTCTCAGATGAACTAAGATGATTGGAGGTAAATAGAACAAGTGTGCGTGTTGCGATTAGTAGTGAAGTGCACATATAAACACACACACACACACACACACACACACACACACACACACACACACACACACACACACACATATATATATATATATATATATATGTGTGTGTGTGTGTGTGTGTGTGTGTGTGTGTGTGTGTGTGTGTGTGTGTGTGTGTGTGTGTGTAGTAATGACTATACTGTTCACTGAATTTAGGGAAATATTCATACAACGTAACATCGCTTTGGCCCAAAGCTTTTCCCCAAAACTAAATAAAATCGCTTGGCGTCAACAGGAACAAAATTCTTGAATGTATCAATAAATGACCCAAGGCTCAAAAAAGAGGTTAATAGGTTTAGACGACAAGAGAAGAGAAAGAAAACTTTCAAGAGATTTTCTATGAAGAAGTGACAGTTCGAGAAAGAAAATGCGAGATCGAAGAAGATAAGCCTCGTGAGTTACGGACGAGTTTGGCCAAGGGTTGCATTACTGGAGCGTGACCGAAGAACGGAATGGAACTTGAGGCCGACTTCTGTGGAAAAGAGTTGGGGCCGTTCCATATAAAACCGGGATGTGTTTGGTCTGGATGGAGTGCAAGAAGTTGAGACGCGTCGAGGGCCTCAAAAAAGTGGGAAGGGTCTGCGGAACGAAGACGAAGGTGGCTCTCGAGTTCGAGAAGGAAGAGAGGCTTTCAGAAGTCTGGAAGTGGTTCGAGTAGACGAAGGGGAAGTCTTGAAGGTCGTGACAAGAGGGAGTCGTCACTAAATGAGATAAAGAAAGGAGAGGGACGCGATGGCTCCTTTTTCGAATTTCGAGAAGACAAAAAAGAATAAACAAAATAAAATGAAATGGAAAAATAAATAAACATGAAAAATAAGCCACTTCACCCTTTCAATACTGCGGTGCATTCTATGAATTTTATCATGATAGGCCCTAAATAATTTGTATATCAAGTTAAGAAGTAACATGTCACTTTGTCAGCGTGTGAGGGGTCACGGTCGATTAAGATCCCATTCAAGCTACAGTGCCTCAGCTGGATGAATAAAATCACAAACGGCCAGTGTAGCATATACACAACTAATCACAATATTGAATGATTCGTCTCTTAGGCCGAATCACCAATCATAGCGATCTTTACACCCAACATGGTCGAAAGATGATTTAATTCAACCAAAGGAATCGCCCTTTCTCAGCAAAAGGGTCAAACTTCATAAGCATGATGTATACAATACAGTCATCCACTCGTACATTTCTAGCCTTGTCATCCATATCACTGACACATTTTCATCCTACGCTGTATAGCTGGTTAAAGAGCAGCCAGCTGGGAGCAACGGCGTTTCGCATATGACACAAGGGAAACAAGTCATGAACAAGCTGGAGGGTGGTGGAAGAGGAGGAGGAAGAGGGAGAGGAGGAGAAGGAAGAAGAGAAGGAGGAAGAGGAGAAGGAGGAAGAGGAGAAGGAGGAAAAGAGAAGGAGGAAGAGGAGGAGGAAGAGAAGGAGGTGGGGAGGATGGAGGGAGAGGAAGAGGAGGAGGAGGAGATAACGGTGAGGGATTGAGGAATGATAAGGGGAGATAAAAGAAAGAGAGCACTTGTCCCCTCCGGTACAGCGACTCTCTTTTCCGATTTCATTCTTGCTAAAGACAAACTATTTTATTCAGGTGAGGGTTTGGTCTTGAGAGAAGTTTTGATCGATCGAGACCCCGTCTCACCTCGAGTCTCCTCCTCACCTAAAGAGAATCGTCTGCAGTTAGCCAGAACAAGATGTGTGAATGAGGTCGCCGGGTTGAGGGGTATTAGTTCCAGTAAGAGACTGTGATCGGAAAAGAGAAGAAGAGAGGAGGGGAGGAGAGGAGGAGAGGAAAAGAGGAGGAAAGGAGAGGAAGAGAGAGGGTGAGAGGAGGAGAGGAAGAGAAGAGGAAGAGGAGAGGAAGAAGATAGGAGGAAGGAAAGAAAGGAGAGAGGAGGAGAGGAAAAGAAGAGGGAGAGAGGTGGAGGAGGAGGAGAGGAAGAGAGGGGTGAGGAAAGGAAGAGAGGAGGAGGAAAGGAAGAGTGGAAGAGATGATGAAAGGAAGAGAGGAGGAGGAGAGGAAGAGAAGAGGAGGAGAGGAAGAGAGGAACCTGAACCGAAGAGAGAGGAACATACAGGGAGATGAGATATTAAGAGAGGTGGGGGTGGACAGAGGGAGGCCATGTACTCGAGATGGTTAAGACACGTGGAAAGGAAGGATCAAAGAAAGTTACGAAAGGAGGACCAAGAGATGGCTGGAGGAGAAAGGGGAGTGAAAGAGGGAGTAAGGGATGTATGGGTGGTGGGAGGAGGGGGAAGGGGAAAGGGAAATTGGGATAAAGGACCAAAGGGAGAAGACGGAAGCTTGGGGGCAGCTCGTGACAGCGCCAGAAAGAATAATGATTTTCGAGGGCCAAGGCGGCAGTGGCACTTGTATGGAGAGTGCCAAGAAAAAGAAGGGGGGAAGGGGGGGGAGTAGGTAAGGAAAAGGAAGACTAATGGAGGGTAAGACGGGAGAAAGGAAAGAGGAGGAAAGTAAGATTAGGAGGAAAGGGCGTGAATAAGGAAGAGGTAAGAATGAATGAAAAGAAATGGAACAAGAAGATGAGGAGGAAGAAAGAGAAGAGAGAATGAAGGTAAGGAGCCTACGCCAGGAGGCGCGTAGCTGCAGCCCAAGCTGTCATCTTTACCCAATTATCTTTATGGATAGTTGAGGCAGGTAACAGCCAGTGCTGGATATCGGAGAAAAGTGCGTGACTCGAACTCACAACCAAGCGAATGCGAGACCAACATACTTATGATTACGCCACCAGGGCGTTTGGCGAGAGAGTGAATGTTTAAAACTAGAAAAGTACTAGAGGAATAAATTGCCTTAAAAGAGAGAAAATACTTAGAGAAAGGAAAAGCAGAGACAGAAAGGAGAGGGCGGAAGCCGAGAACGAATGGAAGGAAAACAAGCCTGGGGCCGAAAGAGGGTGAAAATGGACTTAATAAATAAAGACGGCGAAGGCACAAGACAGGAAATGACGTAATTGAAAAGGGAGAAAGGCCATAAAGAATGGACGAAAGCGTTTCCGAGTCTGAATTTAATCGAAGAATAATGGGAACGGAGAAGAGGGCGAATTCGCGTCAAGTGACGAAAGAAGCAAAGGCCAATATTGCAAGAGTGGGAAATGAGCTCTCCACTCGTGAGTTGGTCTCCTTCCCGAGCTCTCGAGTTCAAGTTCGTAAACTCTTCGAACGCACGACAGTGATGCCAAATTGTCCACATGGGTAGAGGAGCTGGTAAACTAACAACAACAACAGCAATAACAACAACAGCAACAGGAACAGCAGCAATAACAGCAGCAACAACAACAGCTCCAGCAGCAGCAACAGCAGCAGCAACAGCAGCAGCAGCAACAACAAAACAACAAAAACAAAAACAACCGCAGCAAGAAGAAGAAGAAAAAGAAGAAGAACAACAACAATTTTTTTTTTTTTTTTTTACTTTGAGTTGGTCTTTTCTTCGAGCTCACGACTTTCGGTTATTCTTCTCTTTGATCCCTCGCTTACGAGTTCGTATACTCTTCGAACTCTCGACAGCGGCGCGAGATTGTCCAGATGAATAGAAGCGCTGGTAAAGTATAGTCCATAACAAGAGCAACAACAACAATACACCCTTTGAGGTCTTGAGTCCGATTTGGTCTTCTCATCAAGCTCTCGAGTTCCAAGCTGATTTTTTCTTCGAACTCTTGACTTCGTGTTGGCATATTCTTCGTTCTTTTGTCTCCTGGGTGGCCCTCTGTGGGCATTTTATTTTATACTTTTCCTCTGTCCTATTTGTGGCTCTGAAATATGTAGATTAAAAAAGAATCGGGTTCCCTAAGGGGGGCTTGCAGACTTCCCCAGTAGTGTTCATTT
>NC_134818.1:26532178-26534678 GCF_046742065.1 Oratosquilla oratoria | reverse complement strand
AGGGTTAAGTTTTTTTTTTTTTTTTTTTAAGATTATGTTTCGTGTTGCGGTTACCATGCTTGTTGCTTATTGCCTGTTGCACAGTTACATGTTCCACAACATTGCACAGTAATATACGTACGACATATATTTTTGGTGGTGGTGTGTATGTGTGTGTGTGTGTGTGTGTGTGTGTGTGTGTGTGTGTGTGTGTGTGTGTGTGTGTGTGTATGTGTGTGTGTGCGCGCGTATGAATTACGTCACCTTGAGGAAGGGATTAATGTTATGGAAGCAGATAACACCCTCTCATATGGCGCAGAGGAGTGCCACTCGATGTTGCATATGCGCAGAATTATGGCACCCTCCCCCCCCATCTTGACAGCGCAATGCCACACCATCCGGCTCTGTTGCGCAGTATAAGGTTACACTTTGCGCAGGAAGTTGCGCACTCTCATGTTGCGCAGATCAGAAGCACTCCCATATGTTGCGCAGAGTGTTGTACTCCCTTATTTGAGTTGCGCAGTGGTCCGGCACTCCCCCGTGTGGCGCTGAACGGAGCGACTCCTAGGACTGGAAGTAGGGAACACGCAGTGTATTCGCCCGAAGTAGGAAGTAGGGGGATTAATTGGGGAAGGGGGAGGAGGAGGAGGAGGAGGAAGAGGAGGAGGAAGAAAAGGGGGTATGGAAGAGGAGGGGAGTAGGAGCAGCCAGAGGAGAGAACCCGGAGAAGGAGGAGGGGATGGGGTGGAAGAGGAGAGGAGTAGGCGGCGCCAGAGGAGGAGTAGGAGAAGGAGGAGGAAGACCAGGATTTGGAGGATTAGGGGGAGGAGGTAGATTTGGAGCAAGGCGAATATTAGTAGTAAGAGGAGGAGGAGAAGGAGCAGGAGCAGAAGCAGAAGTAGGAGGCCTAAGGGGGGAGGAGGAAAAGGGAGAGGAGGAGAAGGGTAAGATAGTACAGAGGAAAAGGTAAGAGGAATTATACGGAAGAAAACGGTATAGGAATAGGAGTAGAAAATACTTCGAAGGTCAATGAATATGTATCGAAGGAGAGAGAGAGAGAGAGAGAGAGAGAGAGAGAGAGAGAGAGAGAGAGAGAGAGAGAGAGAGAGAGAGAGAGAGAGAGAGAGAGAGAGAGAGAGGGAGGGAGGGAGGGGGGGGGCGACCAGGGACGAAGAGTCCATGAACATCTATAGACAGGGACAAGGGGCGGAAGAGTACTGGGACGGCCGAAAAGAGGATCAGGAAACTCAAGGGCGGGGAAGGAGATGTAGATGTCCCTAGGGATCAAAGAAGAGAAAGGGAATAAGACATGTTCAGGGAAAGGAGGAGAATCTTATGGATATACAAGGTCAGGGACAGAGGACTGTAAGGGGAGAAAGGGATGTAGGGGTAACCAGGGCCAGGGACAGGGGCAGGGACGGGGGTAGGGGGACTCTTCTGCTACTACCGGACATTGGCTTCATAAGCTAACTAATGGTCATTACAAGTGGAGATGGAATGATGCTGGCGGTTCCTGTGGTCAATAGCTGTGGTGGTAACAAAGGTGCTAGAGGTCATGTGGTGGCAAGGGTAATGGTAGTGGTAGAAGGTGGTACTGGTGGTGGTGGTAGAGGTTGGTGGTGGTTGTTGTTGTTGTCGTGTTGGTCGTCGTCTCAACAACAATGTAGCGAAAATGTTATTAGTGATGGCATTGTCAGGAGTCTTAGTGATGTTAGTGGCGGTAGAAGTTGAGAAGTGGTTGCAAAGAGGGAGAGAGTTCCCTTAACTGGATAAAATCGACAGGCGGCAGCCAAAACAGGTGTTTATACATCTGACCTCGTACGACCTTAGTTGTGACCTGGTTTGACACTTTCACCACTTCATTCTGGTTACCACAGGCTATTCTAATCATATCAGTGCCCCATCCTATACCAAGTGGCACTCATACCATCATACCATATACCACCAAACGATTTTATTCAGGCATGAAGGAGTTAATTGGCCTCTAATTGAGCGGAATTGGTATGGATCAACAGAGCGGATGGGGCAAGTGGAGATCGACTGTGGGAACAAGTCGCCCTCGAGTTGTTATTAGCCTTTGGCCCCGAGTGGCACTTGGCACTGGCCGAGCGAGTGTCCGGTCCTCCAAATGTAGGTTCGAGTCTTGTATATTTTAATACTGAAATGTTGGCACTATAAGTAGTGACCGTCATACGCGTTGTTTTTTATTATAACAAGGTTGACCCAATCAATTAAGTTAATGTTAGACATTAATTAACAATTAACATCTTCGGTACTAAAGGGCTTTGATTCGGTCAACCCCCCCTCCCTTATAAGGGGAGAGAACCTTAGAGATATGATCGAATAAGATCACGTGTAATTGAATGAAGTGGCTGGCGGCAGCCAAAGTATAAATAAAAGGACTACAATGTATGGAAGGAATCCATGAGGCATTATGAGTCACACCAATATTATTCTGGATTCGCTCATTTCGGGGTTGAAAGGGGCCGCTACCAATCGAGACCCAATTAGGTATTGAGTC
>NC_134818.1:26522178-26527178 GCF_046742065.1 Oratosquilla oratoria | reverse complement strand
CCATCTTCCCCCTCCTCCATCTTCCCCCTCCTCCACCTTCTCCCTCCTCCACCTTCCCTTCCCCCTCCACCTCATCTCCTCCTCCTCCTCCTTCCCCCCTCCACCTTCCCCCTCCTCCACCTTCCCCCTCCTCCACCTTCCCCCTCCTCCATCTTCCCTTCTTCCATCTCCACCTTCCCTTCTTCCCCCTCCACCTTTCCTTCTTTCCCCCTCCACCTTCCCTTCTTTCCCCCTCCACCTTCCCTTCTTTCCCCCTCCACCTTCCCTTCTTTCCCCCTCCACTTTCCCTTCTTTCCCCCTCCACTTTCCCTTCTTTCCCCCTCCACCTTCCCTTCTTTCCCCCTCCACCCTCCCTTCTTCCCCCTCCACCCGTCCCTTCTTTCCCCCTCCACCCTCCCTTCTTTCCCCCTCCACCCTCCCTTCTTTCCCCCTCCACCCTCCCTTCTTTCCCCCTCCACCCTCCCTTCTTTCCCCCTCCACCCTCCCTTCTTTCCCCCTCCACCCTCCCTTCTTTCCCCCTCCACCCTCCCTTCTTTCCCCCTCCACCTTTCCTTCTTTCCCCCTCCACCTTTCCTTCTTTCCCCCTCCACCTTTCCTTCTTTCCCCCTCCACCTTCCCTTCTTTCCCCCTCCACCTTCCCTTCTTTCCCCCTCCACCTTCCCTTCTTTCCCCCTCCTCCCCACCTTCCTCCTCCCTCTCCCCCTCCCTATTCCACCTCCCAAATCCACCTCCCATTCCCCCCTTCCCTCCCCCTCTCCAGCATGAGATTATCCAGACAGAAGCACTGGTAAAATACAGTCTACAACAAATACACTCCTCCCTCTCACCTCCCTCCCCCCTCTTCCTATACCTCCTCTCATCAAGACTCTTCTTTCTGAGACACTGTCTCGTGATTGGTCAAGACAGCGGAGTATCGTCGTCGTCGTCGTCGTCGGATGATTCTTGTCGCTTCAACAAAAGAGATTTATTTATTTCGCGTCTGCAAATTTCCCGGAAATCTTTCGTCAAACGTGCAGGACCGCGAAATATAATACCCCGCGAAATATGAGAAGGAAAAGTGTAGTGGCAATAAGTGAGGAGAATGGCTTGCAAAGAAAGGCACCCTTTACTTGATCATGCGTCAGTCGGTCGCACCAAACGATACAAGAGGCAACTCTTCTTTTACTGAGGTCATCACCTGTGCCCTTTGTGCTTGGAATTTAGTCACCGGCGACCGTTGGAATACAATGGGGACTTTTATATAAACAAAAAGCAAAGAAGCTCTTACTAAAAAAAAAAAAAAAAAAAATCCTGAAAATATTCCTCCCCCTCTCCCTTTCCCTAGCTCCTTAATCATTTAACCCTCTAACCCCAACCCCCCTAACCCGCTAACCCCCTTATCCCCTAACCCCCTCTCCCTCCCCCCTGCAGGCCAAGCAGTCCTCTTGGACCAGAAATACTCAAGCCATCAGGAGGCACAGCGGCGCTCTTGGTCTGTGTGGCTGTGATGATGATCATGAGCCTGATGACGCCCAGAGGGCAATTGTTCCTCACAGGCGACGGCGTTGTCGTTGTCATTAAGAGTACCTCCACTTTCCACAAAGCTTTTTGTTTATTTACTTATTTATTTTCATATATGTGTATCTATAGATTTGTTTACTTGTTTATGTGTTTACTTGTTTATCCAGCATTTCATTTATTTAATACATGAGGCCTACCTAAGTCTTGTTAAATATGTATTCATGCTATTACACACACACGTATATACAAATGTACTGTATATTGCCAGTATGGCTAAGATGAAAGGGAAAGAGAGGGGTGGATAATGGGACTGGAATTGGGTGTGGGGGAGTGGGTCTATGCCTTGGCTGACTACCTCCCTTATAAGGAGGATGAAACCCTTGGTATATAGATAGAAGAATTCTGGGAAACAACCAATTACTTTATGAAATAATATTAAAGTTGAACGGGAGGGGCTCGATCTCATGCCGAGCGCGCAAGTCCATCACAACAACCTTCTTATTCGACCCATCCGGAGCAGAGAGGCCTTTAGGTGAATAAAATCGCCTGGCGGCAGCTAGAAGGAATGTCAAGGTCGTGGAAGGAGAGTGAAGAGGGACGCAGCCCGATTGACCTATTCCCTGGGACCTTTTCATTGTATTTGATTGGTTGTAATAGCACTAACAACGCGAGGAGTAGTGATAGACGCACTCAGGAAGTTTCATCATCGCAAATATTATAATTGCTGTGAAAGTCATCATCGATATAGCGTCGTTGTTATCGTCACCACTGCCACCACCACTGCCAATGTTTGGACTGTCAACATCACTACAACCGGTACTGTCACCACTATTACCAACATTTCCACCATTACATCATGATTATTATTATTATTATTATTATTACTACCATCATTTCCACCACTATTACCACCAGCACCACCATTACCGGCATTATCACCACTATAGTTATCACCACCATTAACATAATTACTAATATTGCCACCACTACAATCACCACCACTACCACCAACACCAATACTACCAACACCAATACTACCACCAATACCACGACTACTACCACCACCACCAGCACCACCACCACCACCCCGGATGACTAAGTGAATAGCGAGTCGTTATTGTTTTAATAAGAACCCGCGAGAGCTCATCCCAGCGGCTCTCTCTCCCTCTCTCATTCTCTCTTTCTCTTTTTCTCTTTCTCCCTCTCTTTCTCCCTCTCTCTTTCTCCCTCTCTTTCTCCCTCTTTCTCCTTCTCTATCATCCCCCTCTCTCTCACCCCCCTCTCTCTTTCTTTATCTTTCTCCCTCTTTTTCTCTTTCTCCCTCTCTCTTTCTCCCTCTTTCTCCCTCTCTCTCATCCCCCTCTCTCTCACCCCCCTCTCTCTTTCTCTCTCTTTCTCCCTCTCTCTCACCCCCCTCTCTCTCACCTCCCTCTCTCTTTCTTTCTCTTTCTTTCTCTTTCTCCCTCCCTTTCTCTTCCTCCTTCTCTTTCTCTTTCTCCTTCTCTTTCTCTTCCTCCTTCTCTTTCTCTTTCTCCTTCTCTTTCTCCCTCGCTTTCCCTCTCTCTCTCTCTCTCTCTCTCTCTCTCTCTCTCTCTCTCTCTCTCTCTCTCTCTCTCTCTCTCTCTCTCTCTCTCTCTCTCTCTCTCTCTCCCTCTCTTTCTGTGTGTGTGTGTGTGTGTGTGTGTGTGTATGTGTGTGTGTGTGTTTGTGTGTTTGTCTTTCTCTCCAGGGTCATTCAATGTGAAAAGCTGAGGGAGTGCAGGCTAGGGCTATTTCAGGGTTGCAGGTCCCAGAATGTGACCCTTTCGAGCTTTTTATCTTAGGGTCGTTATCGTGAAGGGTGCTCTTGTTTTGCGGTTATGATAGCTTGCTGTAGTTGTGGTTTAGGGTGAGCAGCTTTAGTTCCGTGGAGAGTTTGAGGGTGTAGGGTGAAAATGGATCTCAGGGTGAAGAAAGGGTGCACGCTAAGGAAGGGTATGAGAAGATAATTTTAATTTAGGGTGGAAGTGTCCCTCAACTGAATAAAATCGCCTGGCGACAGATAGAATGAATACTATAATCTTAAAACGTAGTGGAAGGGTTAAGTGTATTATTTAGTGAGTTCTTGTTCTTGTTCTTAATATTATTGATCTTATTATTAAGTGGGTAGTTAGACCGGAGTTGCGGAGTTGCCATAGTTTTGGATCACGTATTGAGCTTGTGATCGACAGCTACTGCCCACCCGGCACTCGTGCGAGTATATGGTCGATCTGTGGATAATACTGTGACCTTACATACACGCGTGCGCACACGAGTCTTTGCCCGCAAGAGTTGGAGAAACGGCTTGCAGTGCACCGATGCTGATATTATTTCAGCCATGGGCGGGAATCGAACTCTGTCTTGTGGTCGTATATTTGTGTTTTCAGTGCTACAGTGAAGCCCTTAAGTATGTGTTTGATAGTGTGTGGTGGATGCTTGGACATGTGTCCTCTGTTGTTTTGCTTCGTCCATGTTGGTATTTCGTAAAGAGATGTATGATACCAGATAAGGATGAGGAGGGGGAGTTGTGGCGTGAGATGATAAGGAGGATGGCTAGGGCGTGAGAGGGTGGTGTGCGTGAGTGTGATGGTCTCCCGAGGGCGTGAGTGATGATCGCCGGAGAAAAACTAATGACCGTTTCTCAAGTACTCATGAAAGCTGAAGAGAAGGGCTGCAAACAGCGCCGGTCTTGCCAGACGAGGGTCTTTCAATGACCTCGGAGACTCTCTGGAAATGCCTTTGACCCTCTTCGGTGCGATGATGAAGGGGTTTACATATTTCGTTCTGGTTAACGACAGACGATAGCCTTCTAGATTTATTTATTTATTTATATATTCATTTATTTATTTATTCATTTATTTATTCATCTATCTATTTTTTTGTGACAGCGCACTGACTCTCGTTTCGTCATTACCATTGCCAACCAAAAAACCCATATCTGAACATTAGAATATCCGAAGCAGCGGAATGATGTTCTCTATTTGGCTGGACGAACGAACCGAAATAGGATGATCAAATTTAACTCAAATGGCTCTTCAGACTCGTTACAGAGTAAATGTCAGTTGTGTGAATGGAAATGCGACAAATTTGAAAAAAATAAAATAAAATAAAATAAGAACAAAGAATAACTCTTTGGAAGCTCGGCGAGAGCGGAAAAGAGATCAAGCACATATGAGGCGTCCAGAAACAGAGGGGCATCACCGCCACTTTTACTGGTTTCGAGTCAAGCACGGATATATATATATATATATATATATATATATATATATATATATATATATATATATATATATATATATATATATATATATATATATATATATATATACACACACACAGAGTGAGAGAGAGAGGAGGCTTACTCTTTTCACGAACTGTACTAAACTCGAGACCTATAAAAGTAGCAGGGATGCCCCTCTGTTTCTGGACGCCTCATATGAACTCCCAGAAAGGAAGATACGAGTAAAAATGTAGCAGGTAAC
>NC_134818.1:26509678-26517178 GCF_046742065.1 Oratosquilla oratoria | reverse complement strand
TTTAAGCATTGAAAGGAAGAAAGTGAGGAGTCTACGCCAGGAGACACCGAGTAGCTACGGCCGAAGCCGTCATCTTTGCCCTATACCCACTGACTCTTCGGGAAGGTAACAGTCACTGCTGGGAAATCAGAGAGGAGAGCGGGATTCGAACACACCACTAAGTGAATGCGAGACCAGCACGGTTCCGATGACGCCACAAAGCACACGCAATGAAAAGGGAGTTAGAGTGTCCTTGAATCTCAGAGAGGAGGAGATTAATTTGAAATGGAAGACCTTGACAAAGTTAATATATTTTAAGGGATTTTATTCTGGCTGATGCCAAAGGGATTTTATTCAGCTCGAAATGAGAACCTGTGCGTTAGGGTCCCCATCCACGGTGCGATCTGTTCTTGAGGCCGCCAGACAGATCTGGTCGGTTCCGACCAGATTGAATCGTGCATCTCGGTCGGACAAACCAAAATTGGTCCATATACGATCCAATCTGGTCGGATCCGATCAAAACTGTCCGGCGGCTTCAAGTCCAGATCGTAACGTGGATGGGGGCACTTAGAGACTCTCCATGAGGCAGAAGTCTTTTGGCATCTGGAGTGGTGGTGGGTGGGGGATGGCTGTCCCTCACCCTCACCCTCACCCTCACCCTCACCCTCACCCTCACCCTCACCCTCACCCTTCTGAAGAAGATTCTTCAGCTCCGTCTACTGTACACTACGACTCGTGATGGGCTTCTGGATCGTTCGCTTTGTCTTCGTCGGACGAAGCTAAAGGGCTGGAGGCATCAAGAAGGCTGGTGGTAGGATCCACCTCTGAAAGATGCAGTGCCGACGGTGTGTGCAGTCACAAGGACACGCACAGACGTGAGCAAGACCCAAAGACGACGTGCGCCAGTTTTAATAAAAGGGCCCTTTACTAGAAAGAAATAATAACTGGAAACAGGGCTTGGCAATTAGTTATTTGGACATTTAGGAGGTTGCCCACAGCTAAATAAAATTAACCTTTAAAAGCAAGAATAAATGTATAAAAATGACTTGGTAACGAAGGTGATTCATCATAATAGGTTTCTGTTCCTCGAGTAATGAGGATTTTCCCGTGTGTTTAATGAAATCAAATGACGGCAGCTAAGATAAACGTGTAAGGCAATGACACTCCTGAAGGGGTCAAGATGAGCTGACACACGCACACACACACACACACACACACACACACACACACACACACACACACACACACACACACACACACACACACACACACACACACACACACACACACACACACACACACACACACACACACACACACACACACACACACACACACACACACACACACACACACACACACACACACACACACACACACACACACACACACACACAGAGTAGACCTCTTCCATCATGATCAGTTGCTGTGCCCAGTTCGACAGTTTCCTGCGAGGAATACGATACTTTCCTCTTGCAACATGGGAAGGGGGCTGTAGCGCGTGGGACTGCGGTCGGCTTCCAGTTGAGTGGAACCATTTCTTTCACGGAATTCTCACGGAATTTCCTTCTACATAACGTACCCGACCGCCCCGTTAGCAGGCGGCCGTAATTTTGACACCATCGGGCTCAAATTTTCTTTTGTTGTTGGAGGAGGTCCGCTTCACAAAGGAGTGTGGTGGTTGTTGTGGTATTGCATGTTTTCATTTTCCCTCTATATGTTGAGGCTTGTGTGTATGTGAGCATTGATATAACCCGTTGGAGGGTAAGTGAAGGTGGGTTTGTTTATGGACTTAGTGAAAGTGTGTGACTATATAGTGTTGCAGTAGATAGATC
The DNA here is from genome assembly GCF_046742065.1 of Oratosquilla oratoria. Taxonomy (NCBI): domain Eukaryota; kingdom Metazoa; phylum Arthropoda; class Malacostraca; order Stomatopoda; family Squillidae; genus Oratosquilla; species Oratosquilla oratoria. The sequence goes on along the minus strand of NC_134818.1, from coordinate 26,515,364 downwards.
TGTTTGGTCAGTATCTACACCATACAAGTCGAGGGTGGCGCATGACCTGTCTTGGATAGTTTCTTCATTTCACATTAACCCTCTGACGTCCATATTGGTTTTCCTTGGCTGCATGAAATCGTCTGGTGTCAGCCAACATAACCATAAGAGTCGAATATAGACGGTATTCCTTTGACTGAATAAGGTAGGCTAGCAGCAGTCAGAATGAAATATGGGTTTAATACAGTGTATTTTTTCAGAAACTGTGTATGTATGTATGCATATACATGTTTGTATGTATATATGTATGTACGTATGTACATGTGTGTATAGATGTATGTATATAGGTATATACGTATGTATATATATGTAATGTATATGTATACATATGTATATGTACGAGTACATGTATTTTATCATCTCTGGCATGGTGCCCCATCCACAGCGAAAGGGTAAAAACAAATAGATTCCAGTTTGTTGTTGTTTTGAGTGTGGGCCGCTGCGGTGTGGCGCGTTGTGTGGTGTTGTACTCGCTTGAAGGTGAGAGACGAGAAGGGGGATCGCCCGGGCGGGGCAGGAAGGGGAGAGAAACGAGTAGATAAGAAGAAACAAAGAGAAAGGAAGAGAGAAGGAAGAGAGAAAAGAGAGGAGGTGGAGAAACGAGATCACGAGTGTAGGGGTGGGGCAGGAAGGGGAGATAGACGAGTAGATAAGAAGAAACAAAGAGAAGGGAAGAGGGAAGGAAAAGAGAAAAGAGAGGCGGTGGGGAGAGGAGAGCAAGGGTAGTTAATGGAGAAAGGAGGGAATAATAGGAAAGTAAAGAGAATGATGAATGGGGAGACGAAAGGGAAGAGGGAGAGGAGGAGATAGATGGGGACGTGGGCGTTGTAGGGTGATGTTGAAAGGTAAATAGAGAGAGAATAGAGGGGGTGGGGAAGGAGGATGAAAAACGGAGAGTAGGAAGGGTAGTGGAGAAAGGAGGGAGTGGCAGGGAGGTGGGGTGGCAAGGAAACGGCGACTGAAAGGAGAAAAAGAAAAATGGAGAAGACCAGCAATTAGTATGGAGGAACAGGAAAGAGAGAGAGAGAGGGAGAGACAGAGAGAGAGAGAGAGAGAGAGAGAGAGAGAGAGAGAGGGAGAGAGAGAGAGGGAGAGACAGAGAAGGAGAAAAGTTGACAAAAATAAAAGAAAACGTAAGATTTTTGTATATATTCTATATATTTTCTTTTCATCCAGCCTCGTTATAGACCGACAGGTCTCCTCTCGGCTTCTTGCTCATCGTAGAAGGAAAACTTGAAGAAATGGAAGATATACTTTCTCCTGGCAGAATTTCCTCATCTGGATAAAATCGTCTGGAGGCCGAGGCCGGGTGTTAAGAAAGGGAGAGAGGCTGCATGCATTGACAGGGAGTGTGTGTGCGTGAGGCGGTTGGGGGGGAGGTGGAAGTTGGGGAGAGAGTAAGCTTTGGCGGAGTAAGTAAAGTAGAAGCAGGGGGTAAGGATAATAAAGGAGACAGGAGAGAGATAATTAATAAAAGAGAGAAGGAGAGGGTAAACAGAAAGAAGGGGACGTGAAAGATGAACGTGGAGGAGGAGGAGGAGGAGGAGGAGGAACAGGAGGAGGAGGAGGTGCAGGAGCAAGAGGAGGAGGAGGAGGAAGAGGAAGAGGAAGAGGTGTGTGTGAGAGAGGGTTAGAAGGGGAAAGGCAAAAGGGTGAAGTTGTCGCTCTTTATATATTTGTTTTATCTAATTTCAACCAACTTTCCTCTCATGAGATGTTCTGCGTTATGTATACTTTATTCAGCCAGGCGTTAAATGATTTCATTCAGATGAGGGTCGGAGCCCGTGGGTTTAATATGAAGACCAGAGGTAAATGGAGTGAAGATTTTATGTCGAGCCGGGTCGGTCAACTACATTTACTCCCCTCCCCCCCCGGCATTCCCCTAGTCACCGTTCCAGCCCCCTAGCCATCTCTCCCCAGCCACCTCTCTCCAACCACCTCTCCCAAGCCCCCTCCAGCCCCCTCCCCCTCCAGCCACCACCCCCTCCAGCCACCACCCCCTCCAGCCACCACCCCCTCCAGCCACCACCCCCTCCAGCCACCACCCCCTCCAGCCACCACCCCCTCCAGCCACCACCCCCTCCAGCCACCTCCCCCTCCAGCCACCACCCCCTCCAGCCACCTCCTCCTCCAACCAACTCCCCCACCAGCCACCTCCCCCTGCAGCCATCACCCCCTCCAGCCACCACCCCCTCCAGCCACCTTTCTCTAAGCCACCTTTCCCTAAGCCACCCTCCTCCAAGTCCCCTCCTCCTACAGCCACCTCTCTTCCAGACACCTTCCCCTGCAGACACCTCTCCTCCAGGCACCCCCCACCAGACACCTCCCTTCCAGCCACCTCCCCCTCCAGCCACCTCCCCCTCCAGCCACCTTCCCCTCCAGCCACCTTCCCCTCCAGCCACCTCCCCCTCTAGCCACCTTCCCCTCTAGCCACCTTTCCCTCTAGCCACCTTCCCCTCCAGCCACCTTCCCCTCTAGCCACCTTTTCCTCAAGCCACCTTTCTCCTCTACCTAGCCTTTCCCTCAAGCCATTCCCCAAGTTTCCCCTCAGCCACCTCCTCCTGACACCTTTCTAGCCACCTTTCCCTCTTTCCTCCAACTCCCCCTTCGAGCCACCTTTCCTTTTTCCCCAAGCCACCTTCCTCCCCCTCTCCACTCCTCTTCCCTCCGATGGCAATGCTATTGCAATTGCAATTGCAGCAGCGTGGTGGTCCTGCGGCCGCTGACGAGCAAACCACTTGTTCACCGTTGCACCCCCGCAATGCCCTCCGGAGTGCCAGCGAGCAGTGCCAGCTTCCCTTACGTGCACACGTCCACGTTACGGGAACTTACTACGTGATCTCGAGTCCGAGTCTCTCTCTCTCTCTCTCTCTCTCTCTCTCTCTCTCTCTCTCTCTCTCTCTCTCTCTCTCTCTCTCTCTCTCTCTCTCTCTCTCTCTCTCTCTCTCTCTCTCTCTCTCTCTCTCTCTCTCTCTCTCTCTCTCGCTGTCTCGTTCTCTCTCTCTCCCTCCTTCAGGTGGAAGGGACGAAGGGCTTCCTTTGAGTGAATGAAATCTCCTGAAGCCGCCAGTGACAGGACCGCAGTCGGGATTGGTCACTTTCACCGAGCCCTGAGGGACTTCCCTTGGCTGAACAAAATCCGCCTGGAGCCGATCAGAACAAATGTACGAGTCAAGAATAAAAGTGAAAGGGTCGACCGAAACCGTTTTAACTCCTCATCACTCAGGGGGGGGGGCGACGACCCCCATGGCTGAATAAAACTGCCCAACGGCAACTAAAGGTGTACAAGACATGAACAGTTGTGAAAGGTTGAAAAACGTCTCGATAAAAAATCTGTTTCTTGATTTGTACTCCAGAGAGAGAGAGAGAGAGAGAGAGAGAGAGAGAGAGAGAGAGAGAGAGAGAGAGAGAGAGAGAGAGAGAGAGAGAGGAAGAATCCTTACTTCATGGTCATGAAATTTTCGTCTAAGTTAGCGGTCAGCGTATCCAACAGAGGAATTCATCACAGGGAGGAGGAGGAGGAGGAGGAAGAAGAAGAGGACGAGGAGGACATAGAAGATTCATGTCGGCCTTTGGGTGATGCCACTGCCCTTTCCGCCCCCAACCGCAGCAGGAAAGCCTCCCGTCTCTCTCTCTCTCTCTGTCTCTCTCTCTCTCTCTCTCTCTCTCTCTCTCTCTCTCTCTCTCTCTCTCTCTCTCTCTCTCTCTCTCTCTCTCTCTCTCTCTCTCTCTCTCTCTCTCTCTCTCTCTCTCTCTCTCTCTCTCTCTCTCTCTCTCTCTCTCTCTCTCTCTCTCTCTCTCTCTCTCTCTCTCTCTCTCTCTCTCTCCGTCTCTCTCTCTCTCTCTCTCTCTCTCTCTCTCCGTCTCTCTCTCTCTCTCTCTCTCCGTCTCTCTCTCTCTCTCTCTCTCGCTGTCTCGTTCTCTCTCTCTTTCTCTCTCTTTCTGTGTGTGTGTGTGTGTGCGTGTGTGTGTGTGTGTGTGTGTGTGTGTGTGTGCGCGCGTGTGTGTACACGTGCGTATACCTCACGACAAATGGGATGTTTAAGTAGATACTGATTGTCACCTTGAGATCATACAGGTGTTGAATTTACTTCTTTTCTTTGCGTTAGGGGGTGGGGCATTCCTTTGGTCTAATAAAATCTTCTGCCGGCAACCAGAACAAGTATACAAGCCATGAAGAGGATCGAAAAAATCATGAAAGTCTTTAGGAATCATGAATCGTAATCGGGTCAAATGTTTTAATGAAATATAGGAAGAGGCTTACAACCACTCGTTATCTCTTTCTTTTTTGTATTCAAATTTCTTTCCTAATCAACTTCGTTCAGATATTAGTTATTATAACTTCCTTGCTAACCCACTTGAAGACCATGACCGGTTAGTCACTCAATCCGGTTAAGATATATTGTACGTTTAACCTTCAGTTTTCCTCCTGGATGGAGTGGAGGCACCTTAGCTTCATAAATTGTTTATAAAATGATTGCCGATGACTTCATCTTCACCTTTTCTTCTTCCTCCCTACGTTTTCTTCTCTCCTTCGTCTTATTCCCGATTGTTTCTGATTCTTATTCTTTCTTCTTTGTATTGTTTCTTTTAATATTCTTTATTCTTCCTCTTCTTCTTCCTCTTCTTCATCTTTTTCTTTTTCTTCCTCTTTTTTTTTCTTCCTCTTCTCTCTCTCCGCCTTCTTCTTCTTCTTCTTCTTCTTCTTCTTCTTCTTCTTCTTCTTCTTCTTCTTCTTCTTCTTCTTCTTCTTCTTCTTCTTCTTCTTCTTCTTCTTCTTCTTCTTCTTCTTCTTCTTCTTCTTCTTCTTCTTCTTCTTCTTCTTCTTCTTCTTCTTCTTCTCTTTTCTTCTTCTTCTTCTTCTTCTTCTTCTCTTTTCTTGTTCTTCTTCTTCTTCTTCTCTTTTCTTGTTCTTCTTCTTCTCTTTTCTTCTTCTTCTTCTCTTTTCTTCTTCTTCTTCTTCTCTTTTCTTCTTCTTCTTCTTCTTCTCTTTTCTTCTTCTTCTTCTTCTTCTCTTTTCTTCTTCTTCTTCTTCTTCTTCTTCTTCTTCTCTTTTCTTCTTCTTCTTCTTCTTCCCTCTCTTTTCTTCTTCTTCTTCCCACTCTTTTCTTCTTCTTCCCTCTCTTTTCTTCTTCTTCCCACTCTTTTCTTCTTCTTCTTCCCTCTCTTTTCTTCTTCTTCTTCTTCTTCTTCTTCCCTTTTTCTTCTTTTTCTTCTTCTTCTTCTTCTTCTTCCCTTTTCTTCTTCTTCTTCTTCTTCCCTTTTCTTCTTCTTCTTCTTCTTCCCTTTTCTTCTTCTTCTTCTTCTTCCCTTTTCTTCTTCTTCTTCCCTTTTCTTCTTCTTCTTCTTCCCTTTTCTTCTTCTTCTTCTTCCCTTTTCTTCTTCTTCTTCTTCCCTTTTCTTCTTCTTCTTCCCTTTTCTTCTTCTTCTTCTTCCCTTTTCTTCTTCTTCTTCTTCCCTTTTCTTCTTCTTCTTCTTCCCTTTTCTTCTTCTTCTTCCTTTTTTCTTTCTTCTTCCTTCCCTTTTCCTTCTTCTTCCTTCTTTTCCTCTTCTTCTTTTTTTTCTTTTTTTTCTTTTTTTCTTTTCTTTTTTTCTTTCTTTTTTTTCCTTCTTTTCTTTCTTTTCTTTCTTTCTCTTTTCCTCTTCC
>NC_134818.1:26479678-26502178 GCF_046742065.1 Oratosquilla oratoria | reverse complement strand
AAGCTTTGATTTATTACGAAGTTGACAATCCTAATTATCTTCGGGCAGGACAGAGTGACGGAAACATTTCCCATATTCAGATTCCATACATTATATAGAAATGTATCATTTGTAACATCAGACCGTGGGCCCCTTTAATTAGTGTCAGGCTCCCGTGGGGGCCCCCGTGGTCCCCCCGTGGTCCCCCCGTGGTCCCCCCATGGTCCCCACATGCCCCCCCATGCTCCCCCCCCCATGCTCCCCCCCCCCATGGTTTCCCAGGTTAAGCACCGCTGGGGTACTAAAAGTTAAAAATAATCAGAATTCTTTTATCTGATTGGGGATTACTCACCAATCATGAAGAAAGACTTTTGAGTGACTCCTTTCCCAAGGGATGTGACCAAAGTCCCTAAAATGTGAACTGCTGCATAAAATTTAGGGGATCAAGATCCAATACGAGAGGTGAAGAGGGAAGAGGAGGGGATCAGAGAAGAGAGCTTGAAAAAGGGGATTAGGAAGTGAGGGGAGGAGAGGGAAGAGATGAGGAAATTGGAGAGAAAATGGGAAGAGGGGCTGGTAATTGAGAGAAAGGAGGGAGGAAATATAGAGGGAAGGGAAGAGAAAGGAAGGGAAGGGAAGGGAAGACAAGAAACAATATATTACTAAGTAGATTTTGGAAATAAATTGTGTATGTCGATTTAAAAATTGAATATTTTTTTTAAAGAAAGAGAAAGAAAACGGAAATGGAGGGGATGAATCCAAACCTCGTTTCTGTCAAGGTCAGAGCTTATTTGAATAGAATCGCCCGGTGTTGATCAAAACAAAGACTCTGAAGTACGTCAGTGTATTGAAGAGGTTAAAGGGATAGTCAAACATAAATATTTTGAAAAAAAAAATCCATAAAAACCTCCCACCCAAAAAAAGCCTACCCGAAAAAGCAAGAACCCCTAGAAAATGGCCCACATGCTCCCCAAAAACAGAAACTCCTCTACCCTCCAAAATGTCCCCCAAAAAGCAAAATCCCCCATAAAATGTCCCCAAAAATCAAAATGTCCTCAAAAATCAAAATTTCCCATAAAATGACCCCAAAAATAAAAATTCCTCACAAAATGTCCCCAAAAATAAAAAATCCTCACAAAATGGCCCACATGCTCCCCCAAAAACAGAAACTCCCCTACCCTCCAAAATGTCCCCGAAAAAGCAAAATCCCCCATAAAATGTCCCCAAAAATCAAAATGTCCCCAAAAATCAAAATTTCCCATAAAATGACCCCAAAAATAAAAATTCCTCAATAAATGTCCCCAAAAATCAAAATTCCTCACAAAATGTCCCCAAAAATCAAAATTCCTCATAAAATGTCCCCAAAAATCAAAATTCCTAATAAAATGTCTCCAAAAATGGTTCCCAAAAGATGAAATGCCCCACCCCCCAAAATGATCCCTAAAAATAATCTTCCCAAAACCTTTTGCCCTTAAAAATTACCCCAATAATGACACCCAAAAAACTTCCACCCCCCCAAAAAAAAAAAAAAAAAAAAAATCGGAGGCCCTAAGCGTAGTGTTATGAAAAAAAATGTTCATGTTTTTAACTTTTAAAGTACTGCTATTAGTTTCTTTGAACTCTTTAAAGTCACTCGTAAACTGCGTGGAAGATAAAAACTCGTCTTCGAAGAAGTTAAATTTGTGAGAAACGTTTGGTTTTTAAGGACTTCATTAGCCACGAGAGAGAGAGAGAGAGAGAGAGAGAGAGAGAGAGAGAGAGAGAGAGAGAGAGAGAGAGAGAGAGAGAGAGAGAGAGAGAGAGATTTGTTCAGTCCATGATATTGAATATAATGAAAAAATGCAGAAATACATTTAACCACGAATGGTATATTTCCACAATTCTGGTAAATCGTAGGCTAGGTCTATTGTCCGCAGGAATGCATGACTCTTAACGACAGTGTATTGTATTTCATTGTATTATTGTATTTAATTGCACTGTACTGATTTGTAATGTATTCCATTGTGTTGTCTTATCCTGTGTCGTTTTGCATTGTATAGAACTGTATTATATATTCTTGGATAGTGTTGGATTGGATTGTGTTGAATTGCATCATATTGCATTACATTGTGTTGTATTGTTTTGTGTTATATTGTAATGTATTTCTTCGATAATTAATTCACCATCTCTTTAACGGTAGCAAAGGGATTTATTTACATAAAAGATATATATAATAAAGGAGAGTTGCCGTCTGCATTATATTCAGCAAACGCCTTTTAGCGAATGCGTTTCCCGTGCAGGGGCGCCAACCCTTCCGAGTGCGCAGCCATTGGGAACCCTTATGAAGGTACTTTCCTGCGTGACTGTACATTCCTCTCTCCGCCCTCAGAGTGAGTTGATAGTTATGCATGGACAGTTTTCTTAAAAAGAGAAGAAATATTTCAAAAAAGAGATGTTAAGGTCTCTTTCGTTCTGCCTGAATAGTTTCCTTGGACAGAAGAACAGTGTGGAAGAAACAGTGAACTATTTCGTGGAGAGCAACGGTTGGAGGAAAGGTGTGTGTGTGTGTGTGTGTGTGTGTGTGTGTGTGTGTGTGTGTGTGTGTGTGTGTGTGTGTGTGTGTGTGTGTGTGTGTGTGTGTGTGTGTGAGTGAGTGAGTGAGTGTGTGTGTGTGTGTGTGTGTGTGTGTGTGTGTGTGTGTGTGTGTGTGTGTCTCTGTGTGGAGAGTGAGTGAGAGAGAGAGAGAGGGAGAGGGAGAGGGAGATGTCTTTATTTCAAAGTTCCTGTTTGAGCGTTCATTTCTTCTATTTATCTTTTTTATCTTATTTTATTTTCTAATTCATTAATTTTTTTCTGATTTCGTTTGATACTTTACCATCGTCATTCGTTGTAATCGAATTCTTTTTGGCAGTTGGCATAATTAGACAAGTAAATAAATACAAATATATAGATAAACAAATACATAAATAAGCAACAAGTAGATAGGTAAATAAATAGGTAAACTAGAATAGGTAAATAGATAGGTCAATAGATAGGTAAATAGAATAGGTAAATAGGTAAATAAATATATAAATTAATAAAATATATAATTGCATGTCTTGAAGTATCAATAAAAAATTAAGGCAGATCTCCTAGATCTTCCGTACCGCGTGCTACGTTTTCCTTTTATTCCGGGTACCACCGGACGATTTTATTCATTCGCGTGGCTCGTGTGCGCGCGCGCACACACACACACACACACACACACACACACACACACACACACACACACACACACACACACACACACACACACACATACACGGCGGTCCGGGTTCGAATATCGCTCAGAGTTGAAATAATTTCAGTATCCCTGCGCTGCGAGTCGTTACTCCAACTCGTAGGCGGGGAGTAGAATGTGTGTGTGTGTGTGTGCGTGTGTGTGTGTGTGTGTGTGTGCGTGTGTGGAAAATCACAGTATTACCCATGGATCGGTCAAATATGAGCTCTGAGCTCTCTTTCGGGAGGGAAATAGGTGTCGATCACGAGTCCAACACGTGGTCCAAGACCAAGACCATGTTGAATCACTCTAGCGAAGAGGTAAAGGACAGATGGACTCTTGACCAGGTGCTGGGAACACGGTCGTTCACCACACCTGTACACGTGTACTACAACGCATCAGCTTCGTTCAGATGAGGGGGGGTCGTTCCCCCCTCCCCTCCCGTCTCCAGGAAGGCAAGGGGGGCAAGGGGGGCCGGGTTATGAGTTGAAGGGGGGGGGAGGACGGGGAGGGGGATTAGAGTCACAGATTTTTAGACTCGAGCTGTTTCTACCAACTGTCGGACAGAGTCGACATCTTTCCACCTCCCCCCCACCTCTCTCTCTCTCTCTCTCTCTCTCTCTCTCTCTCTCTCTCTCTCTCTCTCTCTCTCTCTCTCTCTCTCTCTCTCTCTCTCTCTCTCTCTCTCTCTCTCTCTCTCTCTCTCTCTCTCTCTCTCTCTCTCTCTCTCTCTCTCTCTCACCCTCACCCTCATTCTCTTTTCTTGCCATTAATTTTAGTTCTCCTTTTGAATAAAAAAAAATAAAAAGATAAAAATCTGGACAAGATCTCGTACTGGACACGAGTAATAACAACATCGGTTTATCATTTATATATATATAGATATATATATATATATATATATATATATATATATATATATATATATATATATATATATATATATATATATATATAAGATGGCGACCTTCATGTCGCTTCACACGGGTCAGCGGCCTCCGGTACGATCCCTATCGCTTTTAGGGCGACAAGTGACAGCAGAACGTTCACTTCAGCCGGACTCTAGCGGCCTGCGGCGGCGGCGGCGGCAGCGGCGGCTGCGGCCTGCGGCAGGTGGTCAGACACCAGAACCGGGGGCTGACCGCATCCCTTCCGTTCCGGTGGGGCTCTTCGCTGCAACAGGCCCGCTGCCATTCATGCATGTGTCGTCCATTCACTTGGTTCTCTCTCTCTCTCTCTCTCTCTCTCTCTCTCTCTCTCTCTCTCTCTCTCTCTCTCTCTCTCTCTCTCTCTCTCTCTCTCTCTATATATATATATATATATATATATATATATATATATATATATATCGTGCGTACACACACACACACACACACACACACACACACACACACAAACACACACACACACACACACACGCGCGCACGCGCGCGCGCGCCCACTCATACACAAAGGAGATGAGAGGTAAAGGGGTCATTAAGGCTTGAAATGGAAAGAAGGAGACTTGGGACTGGAAAGAAGCAGAACTGAGGTGTGATCAGTGGACAAAATTACACAATTGTGAGAAAAGAAATTGAGGTGATCATGGCACAATTGAGCGCGAGCGCATAGGGCCAGGAGAAATTTATGGAAAAAAAAAGAGAGAGAGTGGGTGCGTGATTAAGGTGATCATGGCACAATTGGGCGCGAGCGCGAGGAGAAATGCACGGAAAAATAAATGAAAAGAGATAGATAGATGAGAGAGAGACAGAGAGAGAGAGAGAGAGAGAGAGAGAGAGAGAGAGAGAGAGAGAGAGAGAGAGAGAGAGAGAGAATGCCTAGACGATTGGAAGACGACGAAGAAAAAAATAAAGATGCAATGGAAAATATCTGCTTAACTCCATTATGCTTATGCGTGCTTGTGTGTGTTTGTATGTGTGTAGGGGCGACATGTATGTGTCAATATGTTTCTACATATAGAGTTCACCGCATTATCCACATGAATAGTTCTTCCTTGGTTAGAACAAAATCCACCAAGTGTGTCCTAACGTTGAAAAAGATCAAGACAGTCACAAGTGGAAATTGAGGAAATAGATAATTATATTTACTTGACGGAGTGTTATTAGTGTCGTCAGTATTGCCAGTTCCTCATTGTTTTATAGTTTTCTAAATATTTTCTTATTGTATTCCTGTTCAGTAAGTTGAACAGCCCATATTTACTGAAAGCTGAAAGTTTAAAACTGGACGAGCTTGACCACGATATTAAAAAAAGAAGAAAATATATAGAAATTAAATTAAAATCAATTAAGTATAATTAAAATAGAATAGAATTAAATGTCAATAAAACAAAACAAAGAAAAATATAAAATTATAAAAGATATGATAAAATGAAAATATGGGAAAATATTGGTACGAATAAGCGGAACAAATCTTTCTGAAATCGCTTGCCCAGTAGTCCCAAAGGATCAGTAAGGAAACATGATTGATCACACGTTTCTAGAGACCATCATCCAGTCATCCTCATTAACATAATCGTATGCGACCGAATGCCTATCACAGAGGTTCCATTCCCCAAGTACAGAGTCTTCGCTCTCTATATAATATATATATGACGAAGCGTTTGTATTAAGACGTGGTATTTCTTGGGGACTTCTTCAGCTGAATAAAGTAGCCTTTTCAGGGGTACGTGAATGACAAATCTGAGGTGAAATTGAGCTCGTTAAAGTCGTGGAACCTCTTTGTGTCGGTGTTTTAGATTTGCAGATAGTTCTGTTGATTTGATAGATATAGTAAAGAAAGTGAGAGAGAATAAGGCAGAGAAAGACATGGAGATGAGGGAAATGAGAAAGATACTCGTAGAGAGAGAGGGGGGAGAGAGACAGAGAGAGAGAGAGAGGGAGAAAGGGAGAGAGAGAGAGAAAGGGAGAAAGAGAGAAAGGGAGAGAGGAAGAAAAGGAGAGTGAAAGAAAAGGAGAGATAGAAAGGGAGAGGAAGAGAAAAGGAGAGAAGGATCGAGAGAAAGGGAGAGGGAGAGAGCAAAATTGAGAGACAGTAAAAGCGAGAGAGAGACAGAACGCAAAAACGAGAGAGAGCAAAAGCGAAAGAGACAGAGAGCAAAAACGAAAGAGAGAAAGAGAGATTAGAAGCGAGAGGAAGAAAGAGAGATTAAAAGCGAGAGAGAGCGAGCGAGCGAGATAACTAGGGGTTGTCTGCCTCTTTCTTCTGGTCTTGACCCTGAGCTCTGTCTTCTTCCTCGGCGTCTGAGACGGCTCGTGCGGGCGGGCGGCGTGCCTCCCTTGTCCGTTCCACTGCGCACGCGCGCCGGAATGGTTGTGGGTGGCTAACGTTTAAGTGCCCATGGGGTCACACGTATAGGAATGTCTGAGCATATGGCTCCATATATAAATAAGCGTGTAGGCAGCGTTCATATGTACATGTCACCTTACACACACACACACACACACACACACACACACACACACACACACACACACACACACACACACACACACACACACACACACACACACACACACACACACACACACACACACACACACACACACACACACACACACACACACACACACACACACACATTTATGTGTATATGTGCGTACATATATTCTATTATTGTTCTCGTAGTGGAAATGTGTTTACAAAAATCACTTTGATTATAAGAGAAGAATTGTATAAAGAGATGTACTATATATTAAAAAAGAAAGTACATTTACATATATCTGATATGTCATGGGTCAGGATCGAGCGTCCTCCTGTAGTACTCCTTATATCTTGTATATCTCCTTAAACAGCGCGGTTGCATTTGTATGCATCGAGATAAGAACTGGGACCTCAAGGGAGGATCTGTGCATTGTAGATGGGACCAAGATAGCAGATTTTATTTATTATTATTATTATTTTTTTTTTTTTACATTTGAGAGTAGTACTGTTGCAACTATTCGGTGACTTGGACTAGGTGTTGTGTTTCTACCTCATTAGAAATGGCTTTACTAGAGGCGCAATATGGTTGCAGCCTACACATAATTAATATAATGCTGAAGGCCAGCGATAATTACATACTATATCAACTAATTGTCCAGCCAAACGCAGCAACGACGTTACAATAAGCATAAGTATCGCATCGGGGAGCATGTGGGGGAGCTACTTACACCACACCAAGTCCCACAGTGGGGCAGGGGGGGGACTAGGGAGTGCACACGTGAATAAAATCGATTGGCGGCAGGTAGAACAGAGTAGTAAGGCCTGTATGGTAAGGAAAGGGGTGACCCCCCACTCTTTTTAAGTGCGAATTGCCTGCAGATGCCAAATGTCATTACTATTATATTTTATACATCATCATCATCATTCCTATTATTATTGTTATTATTATTATTAGTATTATTTTGTTGTTATTGTTGTTACTGTTATTATTATCGTTGTCACTGTTATTACTGTTATTATTATTGTTACTATTATTGTTATTGTTGTACTATCATTGTTATTATTATTACTTTGTTTTTTCAGTATTATTATTTTATCAATATTATAATTAGTATTAACGAAATTATAATAATCTATAATATTCATTTTTCACTGATATAATAACGATGATGATAGTAGTAATAGTGATGATAATAGTAATGATTAACGATATAATGATAGTGATAATTATCTCTCCTCCTATCCCTCCCTTCTTTCCCAACAACCCTCCATACCCCAAGACAAATATGCGTGAATATGAATTATAGCCAGCGCTCTTAATGTTCTTGTGCTATCAGTCGACACGCTGCCTCGCTGGATCGTCTTGTGGGTCGACCCAAACAGCGTCTGGACAGACCCTCGTCTCGAGTTTCCACAGGAACAGGGATCGCTTCATAGACACAACCACTAGTCACGTCGAAGGCACGCACGCACAAAAACCCTTCCCCCCTTTTTGTTTTGTGTTATTTTTTAATTATCTATTTTTTAATCTCGTTTTGCTTTGTTTTGTTGTGTTTTATTATACTTTATTTGGTCTTGTTTTATTCTATCTTTTTTAATTAAATTAATTTTTAATTTCATTTCATTCAAATGTTATTATACTTTGTTGTGTATGTTCATACGTGTTCATTTTTGTTGCCGACCGTTCACCTGAGCTTCCGTCCATAGCCGTGTATATATGGTGAGCACCTGTTGCATCATCATCAGCTTATATTTAGTACGTGAACATTGAAGCTCGCGAACGCATGACCAGTTGCTTGAGTACTACAGTTACTGATGTCGTCCGGGAAGGGCTCTGGTCATAGAATTAAGACCAAGGATAATTAATCATTTACGACTTCAGTGTAGTACTTATGACTGAAGCCAGCTGTACACCAAAACGTGGGTACAGCACGCCAAGGCCTGCACCACCACAGCGACCCTAAGGGAACACTACCGAATTGCCTTCACCAGCCTCCAGGAGGCGTTAGTGACAGCCACCAGAAGGCGTTAGTGACAGCCTCCAGGCCTCGAACACGTGGACACTAATTACAATTATGACCACTAAGCTAACACTAACAAGGCTGTGAATTCACCGATTCCGGAGGAGGGTTCACTAGGCACTCCTCATTAATTAGTCCCTTCCTTGCCGGGTGGTACTTTAACTGTCGCCACGGGATTTTTTTTTTTTTTTTTTTCCCGTGATGCTCCCTCCGTGAAAGAGGTCAATTATGATATGTTAATCTTATATTGGCGAGAATTAATTTAAAAAAAATCCTGCTGTTGAATTAGAAATCTTGGCATATTGCATACACTGCCATGAAGCACGAGAACATTGAAATATATAAATAGACAAATAAATAATCAAATGAATAAGTAATTCAATAAAATTTGGAAGTGAATAACATGAAATAATAGACTGTTGTTCAACGACATTGCGGAGATGCAAACGAACTGGTTGTAAGGGTCATTTCTCCGTGGCTCTCTCTTCATCATCCGCCCTTACATCCATCATCATCCACTGTGTTGGTACAACTTTTTTTCCTTCATCCTCCTAAGCCACGACTACAGTTACAGGCCACACCATCATTAGTGACCGCCATCACAGGCTGACGTCAGTGACGTCACGTCTACGTCATGAGTGACGTCACTAGTCTACGTCACCTGTGACGTCACTAACCTACGTCATTAGTTACATCTCTAGACTATGTTATCAGTGACATCACAACGTTACTATCCTTCTTCATCATTGACGTCGCTACCCTACGTCATCAGTGACGTCAGTAGTCTACGTTGTTCGCAGAGTTCATTACTGTGTTTACGTCAGTATGACTCTGTTTTGTATTTCTGGACTTGTTCGAACATTTGATTTTCATGTAATCAATCAACCATCAATCATTTGGAGTCCAATGCTGAACAAAGGTCTCTCCCGCCCTCTCCCGCCCTCTCCCACCCTCTTCCAGAAATCCAAGGAGTGTGCCAGCCTTTGCCGTGGCACTCCTGCAAACTTCTCCATCTCGTCTTGTTTTAGTGTTCTGTAATTCGAAAAAAAAACAGGCGGTTAGTGTGTCTGGCAAGAGCGCATGCACAAGACATAAATATCTTGTTAGATGATTTATGCATTTGCTTTTAATGAAGATATATAGAGTTAAACTTATGCGAAGGACAAAAATGCTTTATTAAGATTTATAAGAAAATTGTCCTTACGTACACATAACACTAGTTTTTGCATAAAGGCACTACCCATCGTCCACTCGGCGAATAAGGAGAGAAACCACCACACCGCGAACAAGAAGGAAAATGAAGATGGACAAGAATAAGAATGAAAACAAGAATAAGATTCAAGAAGAAGAAGACACAGGAGGAGAAGGAGGAGGGTTGACTTCATGAACGCGCCCCAGTGCTTGCAAAAACAAATAAAGAGCGCAGGGTCATACCGAGCAGCTCTAGCTGTTTACTTGTTCAGCCGCTGCAGCTGTCCGCCGCGGCGAGGCTAACAGCTGGCCGCGGTTTGCAACTCCGCGGCCGACAGGCTGGTTGCATTATTGCAGGACGAGCGAACTGTTGCGTGTATACTGCAATGCAATGAAGCATGAACGTGTGTGTGTGTGTGTGTGTGTGCGTGTGTGTGTGTGTGTGTGTTTGTTTGTTTGTTGTTTCTTTGCGAGTTAATGTTACCAGGTTTAATCCCCTCATCCCCATCTCGATTTATTATTGCTGGCGCCAGGCGATTTTATTTAGATGGAAATATCCTGGATAGCGGAATACAATAAAGATGTCTCCGTTGTTTGTTTGTGAACATGTGCCGTGGTGTGTGTTTCCGTGTATGCATAAGAGTGTCTATGTATTTTGCATGCGTGTGAATGTGCTCGCGTCTGTACACAATATGTGATATGTGTGTATTGTGTGTCTATATGTGTGTACGTGTGCGTATTTGTGTGTGTGTTTGTGTGTGCGTGCGTATGTTTGTGTGTGCGTATGTTTGTGTGTATGATGTGTGTGTGTGTGTGTGTGTGTGTGTGTGTGTGTGTGTGTGTGTGTGTGTGTGTGTGTGTGTGTGTGTGTGTGTGTTAGAGAGATTCACCACCCTGGTCTTGGACCACGTATTGGACTCGTGATCGACAATTATTTCCCTCCCGGAAGAGAGCTCAGAGTTCATATATGACCGATCTATAGGTAATGCTGTGACTTTACACGCACACACACCTCCAACTCCCCGCCCACGAGAGCTGGAATAATGACCCGTAGCACAGCGATACTGAAATTATTTCAGCCCCGGGAGGATTCGAACCTGGACCGCCGTAGTGGCGGCCGCGAACGCTACCACTGTTCCATGAGTCGTGTGTGTGTGTGTGTGTGTGTGTGTGTGTGTGTTCGTATTTATGAAAATCTATACGTGTGTATACATTGTGTTTATATGTGCGAAGAAACTTGAACACATATGTTTGTATGTATTAGTTGTTTTTGTGTAAACTTATATTCGTGCGTGTACATTGTGCATACGTGTGCATTTAGCTTAGTGCAGGTGTATATACATAACATACACGAGGATTTATGTAATAAATGGTAATTGAAAATAATTATATGAATCTAAGTGACTGTTGTATATGTAATTGTATTTGTTGCAGCCACACTGTGTTGGTGTATTGTTTTAACGAGATGGATTTAGCTTTGTTTATCACGATAGAGGATCGTATTTAGCTGAATGAAATCACCTGGCGGCAGTCGGAACAACAGAGAAAGTACCGCCCGGCACGGAAGGTTTTATATATATATATATATATATATATATATATATATATATATATATATATATATAATTTTTTTTTTTTTTTTTTTTTTTTTTAAGTAAATTAATTCATTCATTATTGAGTTATTAATCTATTTACTTAAATTGATCGACATCAGAAGCTCCACTGATAATAATTGTTAAAAGGTGGGGTAACGGTAATTGGGGATCCAGACGGGACTGGAGCCCCCCTCAGCCCCCAGCCCCCCTCAGCCCCCAGCCCCCCTCAGCCCCTAGCCCCCCTCAGCCCCTAGCCCCCCTCAGCCCCTAGCCGCCCACTACTGTTTTCTCAGTGATTAGTCTGAAGTGTCCGAATTGTAGGAAATTATGTGGTTAGGTCGACCACGTCATTGTCGTCGTCATTGTTAACCACCATCATCAACAGCATTGTCGTTACGCCATCGGTTTCACAATCATCAGTATCGTTATCATAATTATAACTATTGTCATTATCATTGTTAATAACGCCATCGTCATCGTCATTTCGTCGTCGTCGTCATCGCCATCGTCAGTTATAATCGTCATTGTCATCATCCTCATTGTCATTATCGTCATCATCGACATCGTCATCATCGTCATCGTCATCGTCATCGTCATCCTCGTCGTCTTCATCATTGTCGTCTTCATTATTGTCATCATCATCATCATCACCACCACATCTTATCATCATCATCGAAATTGATCGAGATGGGACCTTCCCTCGCTTGAATAAAATCGCCTGGCGGCAGCCACAACAAGTGTACAAGAGAAGTGGCGGTGGGAAGAACCCGAGGGATCTTAGGGACGGACCCACGGGGGGACGCGAACCTCAAACGCCTTCAATCTGATGACATACGAAGCAGATTATTTCTGACTTTGCCAAGCAGATTTTTCCTGGCTTTACTAAGCAGATTTCTTTTTTGATTGCCGGCAGAATAAGTCTGCTGATCCAGTAGGAGGGTGTGGAACGCGAAGATAATAACTATGATGATAATGATGATAATATTAATAGTTATCATGATATTAATAATAACAATGATAATGATAATAATGATAATGATAATAATGATATAATACTATAACGATATGATGATGATAATGATAGTAATAATAGAGGGAATATATCTGCATTACTTATTCGACATTGTCTCTGATACCTCAGACCTACAGTACTTACCAATCGGAGACGCGTTTTAGAAAAAAAAGAAGGAAAAAGAATGCTCATTTCAAGCTGGCGGGACCTTATGGGGAAACAGAACTGATACGATTCATTGGAGCTGCAGTGCTAATGAAAAGGAGACGAGAAAAAGAGACCTCGATTCACTATGCACTGAATCAGCGGTCTCATCGAGTCTCTCTCGCCTTCTGCAACAAATGAATCATGTTCGAGTTAATGGACTTGGACGAGGCGTTTGCACGCAGCTGCACCCAGCGTAAACAAACCCGAAGACTCTCTGGGGAGGAGCGACAAGGCGCCCAAACTTGCGTACGAAGGGCGTGCGTGCGTGTGCGTGTGCGTGTGTGTGTGTGTGTGTGTGTGTGTGTGTGTGTGTGTGTGTGTGTGTGTGCGTGCGCGTGCGAGAGAGAGTTAGCCACCCCCCTTTCCTTCTCTCCAACCCTTTTCCTGCACCAGCGCCTGGGGAGTGTCTCTTTCTGCCCCTTTATCCCCCTCTTTCCTCTCCCCCTCCCCCCTCTGCCCTTCTCCCCTACCCCTTCTCCCCCTCACCCCTCCCCCTCTCCCTCACCCCTCCCCCTCTCCCTCCTCTCCCCTCCCCTCCTCCCCTCCCCCTTTCCCCTCCCCTCTCCCCCACTCCCTCACCCCACCCCTCCCCCTCTCCCTCCTCTCCCCTCCCCCTCCTCCCCCCCTCTCCCCTCCTCTCTCCCATCTCCCATCTCCCCTCCTCTCTCCCATCTCCCCTCCTCTCTCCCATCTCCCCTCCTCTCTCCCATCTTCCATATCCCCTCCTCTCTCCCATCTTCCATCTCCCCTCCTCTCTCCCATCTTCCATCTCTCCTCCTCTCTCCCATCTTCCACCCTCCTCCTCTCTCCCATCTTCCATCTCCCATCTCCTCTCTCCCATCTCCTCTCTCCCATCTCCTCTCTCCCATCTCCTCTTTCCCATCTCCTCTCTCCCCTCCTCTCTCCCCTCCTCTTTCCCCTTTCTCTCTCCCCTCTCTCTCTCCCCTCTCTCCCCCCTCTCTCTCTCCCCTCTCTCCCGTCTCTCTCTCCCGTCTCTCTCTCCCGTCTCTCTCTCTCTCTCTCTCTCTCTCTCTCTCTCTCTCTCTCTCTCTCTCTCTCTCTCTCTCTCTCTCTCTCTCTCTCTCTGTGTGTGTGTGTGTGTCCCTCTGTCTCTCTCTCTCTCTCTCTCTCTCTCTCTCTCTCTCTCTCTCTCTCTCTCTCTCCTCTCTCTCTCTCTCTCTCTCTCTCTCTCTCTCTCTCTCTCTCTCTCTCTCCATCACTCCCCCCTCTCTCTCTCACTTTCTCTCTCTCTTTCTCTCTCTCTTTCTCTCTCCCATCTCTCTCTCTCTTCTCTCTTCGAGGATCAAGGCCTCGGCGCCACGTGAAGACAGATAGACGGACCAAGTCCTTTCGTGGAGGAGGAGGAGGAGGAGGGAGGGAGGGAGGGAGGGATGGATGGAAGGATGGAGAGAAGGAGGGCTGACCCGCACACTACCAGAGGAATCTTCTCAATGAAGAACCTCTTTACTGGCAAGTGGTGATTGGTGGTGGTTAGGTTAGGTTGGTATGGAGGTGGTGTTTGATAGAGGTGGTATGGTGGTAATAGCATTGTGATAGTCATGATTACAGTGATGAAAACAATAACAACAATGATAACATTAACAAAACAATAGTAACGACAACAGTAATGCTAACTAACGCGAGGTTATTTCCAAAACGAACAATAGACGGAAGTACATGAAGTGTTACTCAAGGTAACCGTTACCCGGGTGTTACCCAAAATGGAAACGGCTTATTCATTTTGAGATCCGTGCACAACTCGAAATCAATAAAAGTGGCGGGGATGCCCCTCTTTTTCTGGACGTCTCATGTATGCCACATTTGCGAATGTTTCATATTTTCTAATTTATTTGTCTTGATCTCATCCGTTCCTGTAAAAGTTTGAGGCCTCAAATGTACAACTGACAACATATTGAAACAATCTTATCAACACTAAGAGTGTTAGATCGATAAAAATATCATTGTCATCAATGATAGAAACATTGTCAGTATCATTATTGTCACTTTATAAAGATATTGACAATTTAGTTATTGTCAATAAGTATTCACTATCTTAAGGCCCCCATAAGAAGTCATACGGTTATGTTAATATGTATTGCATGTGTAGTTTTTTTCTTCTATTTTGTGTACAAATTTCTTCGGCGGTCTTCAGAAGCCACAAGGCAAGCTTCTGGGGAGGCTTCAGGAGCGAATTAATTTCTTAAAGAATTCTTAGACTTCTAAGACTTCTAGAGACGTGATGGGCATGAACACACTTCTAGATGACCACAACTATTTATAGGTTTGGCTAAGACTTGGCCTTGAACTTTAAATAGGAACATCAGAGAATTTTTTTTTTTTTTTTTTTTTTTTTGTCCAGGACCGT
Source organism: Oratosquilla oratoria (assembly GCF_046742065.1). Taxonomy (NCBI): domain Eukaryota; kingdom Metazoa; phylum Arthropoda; class Malacostraca; order Stomatopoda; family Squillidae; genus Oratosquilla; species Oratosquilla oratoria. The sequence goes on along the minus strand of NC_134818.1, from coordinate 26,487,150 downwards.
TTGCAACTGAAGCCCGCATGGGGTATTAACTACACAAGTCTTATGTGGTCACTATTTTAAAGGTGAAGGAAGAGTTTAGCGACACAATCCCTATGAATCAGTCACGTAGCATTCTTTTGTGATTGAAAACCAACTTCCATTAAAAAAAAAATGATCACATTGAACTTCTGGTGGGTCATTCTTGTTTTCCCGACACAATTTTTTTTTTACCGTTTCATTATTTATTTATCTATTTATTTATTTATTTATTTATTTTTTTTTTTTTTCAAAACTTAGGCTAACCTAACGGAACCTCGTCAAACCATTTGGGTTCCCCTGCCGCCTAGCCTTGGTGTCGGGAAAACAAAAAATTATCCGCGCTGGTTATTTTCGAAAAAGTATTATGGCTAAAGCCAAATGGTTTCACTTTTAACGCGTTCGATGCACAGTGGCGACATTTACTGATTTTATTCTGGGTGACGAAAGATGTTTCTGTTCGACTTGGGGGACGAATCCAAATCAAACAGGGTTAGGCACTAGGTCAGTATCTAGTTATATGATCGGTTTTGTGACGGTCGTAAAGTTTTCGTTCACAGAATCTATCTAGTTGAATTGATCTGTTTATTTATATTTTATTTCATTCTATTTCTTTGACCGAAGAAGTCTTTCTCCAAAATCCATAACTAGTTGAAGACCCAGAAATTCTAGATTTTTTCTTTTTGTCATTTTATTTCTTTGTTTTTTGGAAGTCTTCTAGAATACCACCACGGAAACTAGGTTCCAGTAATGTCTTGAGTGTGCCGAAGTCTAGACAAGACTTCGAGCGATATAGTGCTAAAAGATAAGACTTATGAACGATACAGTACTAAAAGATAAGATTTGTGAATGATGCAATACAACTAAGAATATTGTTTGTGCTTAGAACTCAATGAACAGCAGTGCTTGAAATACGAATGATGGTGATGATGTCACATTAGAGTTATAGAAAACGAAGAACAATTGGTTTGTTGTTTTGGGTCTCACGGACTGGAAACCGAAGCCCCATAGTTTTTGGCAACGATCCTTTGGTCCCCTCCAGAGAGCTCTCAGTGAAAAAACATTAGATTATGTCATCGGTTAGAAGGAGGAAGAAGATGAGGAAGAAGAAGAGGAGGAGGAGAAAGAGGAGAAGGAGGAGGAGGAGAAAGAGGAGAAGGAGGAGGAGGAGGAGGAGGAAGAAGAAGTCATCGTCGGTTGTCAATTTTCTGTGAAAAAGTAAAAATAACTGATGAAATAGAGATCTTGGGTACGTTTAGGGGACCCAATGCCAGCCCCTCAAGGCTGCAGCTTCAGAAGGGGGTGAAGATGTTGATGACTTTGAGGATTGGCAGTGGGGAAATGAGGCCCTCCATCCAACGTCCAATCCGCCCGCAGGACGTGGAGGAAGCAATAAAGATAATAAGAGCCAAGGGACTGAAGGAGAAAGGGAGGGAGGAGGCAAAGGGAGGAAGAAAGGAGGAAGGGAGGGAGGGAGGGATGGAGGGAGAGAAGGAAGGGTGCGAGACTTGGGGTCAAATTAAAGAAGTGGGGGAATGGGGGAATAGGAGGAGGAGGAGGAATGGAGGGGTAGGGGAGGAGGAGCGGAGGAAAAGGGGAGGGAGGGAAAGAGGGGGAGGGGGAGGAGGGGAAGAGTAGGAAAAGTAAAGAGGGGAGGGAGGAGAAGAAGGAGGAAGAGAAGGAAAGAAGAAGGAGGAGGAGGAAGAGAGTAGGAGGGGGAAGGAAGGGAGGGAGAAGGAAAAGAAGGAGAAGAAAAAGGAGGAAGCGGAGGGAAGAAGGAGGAGCAGGAGGACTTGGGAAGGAGGAGCGGCGGAAAAGGAGAGGGAGGGAAAAAGGAGGAGGAGGAGTAGAAGTGGGGAAGGAAAGGAAGAGGAGAAGGGGGAGAAAGAGGAGAAGGAGGAGGAGGAGGAGGAGGAGGAGAAGGGGGAGAAAGAGGAGAAGGAGGAGGAGGAGGAGGAGGCAACCCGCAGCACGCCACGCCACGCCGCCCAGGATGCAATCACCGCCCGCCTTCCCTCGCTCCCTCCTTCTCTCCCGCCCGCAAATGCCCTTCGGGTTTGGGACTTTTTGTCCTTCTTGCAGAACACCCTGCCCTCCCTTCCTCACTCACTCACTCACTCACCTCATTCACCTCTATCTTCTCATCCTCCACTCTGCCTTTATCCTTTGCTTCTTCCTTCCTTCCTTCCTCCCCTCCTTCCCTCCCCTCCTTCCTCCCCTCCGTCCTTCCCTCCTTTCCCTTTCCTCCCTTTCCTCCCTTTATTTTCCACTCCCCCGTCCTCCCGTCTGCTAAATGAAATCGTCTGGCGGCAGCTAGAATCACGCTTATAGGTCAACCGGGGCAGTCATGTGGTTGACCAGTTCATTAACCCCAATTATATAGCTTCAATATTGAGGCCTCGACTGTGGTCAGACAGATGTTGTCCTCGTACAGTAAGACGTGAGTTTCGGTAATTTCCATCACTGTCTCATCCCTCATTGACCAAAAAGGTTCATTCCAACTGAATAAAATTGCTCTGTGTCAGCCAGAACAAAATCATTCAACGTTAACACTTTTACTAACCTCTTTGGAGTCTTTACCTCCTCACCTGAATAAAATCGTTTGTCTTTAGCCAAAATAAAAACTATAAGACTTGGTGACCTTTCTGAAAAGGGTTAATTGATGTTTGACCTTTTTAGGATGTCTTTGTGGTCTTCGAATCATTATTTTTTAAGGCCCCACCATTGCTTCAGAACTCTGGCCGCCATTTATTGCATTGGATGACCTTTGAACCCCGTCTCTGGAGTGACGTCCCCTCCCCCTTCCACCTCCCTCTCCCTCTCCCCCTCCCCCTCCCCCTCCCTCTCCCCCTCCCTCTCCCCCTACCTCTCCCCCTCCCTTTCCCCTCCCTCTCCCCCTCCCTTTCCCCTCCCTCTCCCCCTCCCTTCCCCCTCCCTTTCCCCTCCCTCTCCCCCTCCCTTTCCCCTCCCTCTCCCCCTCCCCCTCCCTCTAGCCCTCTCCCTCTCTCTCTTCTCCCCTCTCACCTGCCCCTTCCATCTCACCTCCCCCTCTCACCTCCCCCTCTCACCTGCACCTCTCACCTCCCCCTCTCACCTCCCCCTCTCACCTCCCCTCCCCCTCTCACATCTACCTCTCACCTCCCCTCCCCCTCTCACATCTACCTCTCACCTCACCTCCCCTCCCCCTCTCACCTCCCCTCCCCCTCTCACCTCTACCTCTCACCTCCCCTCTCCCTCTGACTTCCACCTCTCACCTCCCCTCCCCCTCTCACCCCCCTTATCCCCCTTCGTCTCCTCTGTTCCATCCTCTAATAATATGTATGTTAATGATATAACATGATGAGGATAATACCAACAATAAAAACGATAAAAGTAAAAAACAATAACAATATTAATATCAACAATAAAATAGTAATAGTAGTAGTACTAATAGTAAAGATAATAATTAAAACAATAATAGTAGTAATAATAGCAGATAATGATATTAATGGTAGTAAATACTATTACTACACTTACTACTGATAGTAATGCTAATAATAAAAACAATGATGATAATCAGTTAATGACAACTAATAATGACAATGATGATAACATCATAAGAACTGCGTCCGTTACGAGAACGCGTACGACGCGACGCTGCCGTCGATTGGAGGGGCTGGGCTGAAGGCGCTTTCATTTCTCCCTCCATCATCCTCATCCACCCCCAGGCGACGCTCCCGCGGTCCCTGCCATCAACTGGCAAGGTTCGCTCTTAAGATCTGTAATCACAGCCTTTGTAGAACTAAAGATGAAACGTTCTGCTTAATGATAATTTCTTTTAAGAGGATTTTGTTTTTCTTGAATGTGCGCAATAGCGTTGGTTTATCTATTTTCTATTTTTTTTTTTATGTCCGGGTGCTTTTCTGTGTATGTAAATATGTTCATTCGCATGTATTCATATGTGCGTTTGTATAAATAGATCAAAACCCCACTTTTGTTCCGAGTCCATACCTTTGGTTAAATATATTCACCTAATTTTCGTCAGAACAAAGTCTACAAAGACGTGAACGGGTCGACAGATTAGAATAATATGTATTCGTAGATCCGGACCATTGTCTCCTCATATCCTCTAAATCGCCTCAACACTGTGACAGACTTTATTGATTTTTCTTGGTCTACAACAGACACGATTTTATTCAGCTGAGGGGCAAACTCTGGATACAGGGGGGGGGTTGATCAGGTGGGATATTTCCCCTACCCCCCTACCCCCTCCCTCTATCCCCCTTATCCCACCCCTTAAGTTCTCCTTGATCTTTGATAAGATCTGTGACATGTGTCACCTTACTGAAAGGGATGACGTTGAGAGTCTCTACCTTTGTGACAGGTCTTCATCTTCTAATGGAAAGCGTCTCGAATCCGTCCCTATAGTACAGTGGATCCCCACCCCAATAAATAAACAGAAAAAAAAAATCGTGTGGCGCCTAACCAGAATGAAATCTTTACAGGAGTCACCGTAGTAGAAGTGGACGAAATCGTGATAGTCTCCCCTGCTACCCTAATCACCCTGGCCCTTATACCATAAGTCAGGGATTCTCAACCTGGGGTCCGGAGGTCTCTGGGGGGCCCACACTCTTACCCAGTGGGGTCGTTAAACCAAAAACTAATAGTGGTTCGTGGATGCCAAACGATTTAATTTGGTGTTCGTGTGGTCTTCAGGAGCTGAGAGAATAGCAGTGCATAAGTATGGAGGTACATGGGACACCGCCGCGTCCCCGATACTAAACCTTTGTCATCGAATCTCAAGCTCTTACCAGGTATACATGTTGCTTTCTTGCGCAACCAAGCACATGCTTGCAATATGGCACGAGGTTGCCTGGAAGGGAGAGAAGGGGAGTGGGAGGGAGGAAGGAAGGAGGGGGTCGGAGGAAAGAGGAGAAGGGAGGAGTGAAGGTTGGAGGAAGAAGGTAAGGGAGAAGAAAAGAAGAATGAAGAAAGTGTTTGTTTGTGTGTGTGTGTGTGTGTGTGAGAGAGAGAGAGAGAGAGAGAGAGAGAGAGAGCGCGCGCGCGAATGAGAGGGGGGAGAGGGAAGCTATTCAACTGATTACAAGATGAAAGGGAAGAAGACCAGGGAAGAAGGTATTGAATGAGGTACCATGACAGATAAATTAGAGTAAGCAAGATTTATTCATCGTCTACTAGCTCAGGAGAGAGCAAGTTTTTCTTTTTATTTATGACGATTTTTTGCTGTTCGTCTTATTTATTGGACATTCAGTTGTCGTGAAGGATGGGAAGGATGGGGTGGGGTCAGAGGTGTGAAGGGAAGGAAGAATGAATGTAATAAAGCTCATTAGAATCCTCTTACATTGGGGCGGAATCAAGAGCGATCCCTAAAACTTTAGGGATTACGCGAAGGAATAGGGAGCAGGGAGTAGCGACCTGAGCGACAGGAAGGTGTCTATGAGTAGAGGAGGAGTTCATGTAAATGATACTTTGCATCAATACCGAAGTTCATTTTCGTCCTGCGTCTTCCAGCTTGCACCACTTAAAAGGCGTCTTCCAGCTTGCATCGGACTTAGGACGCGTCCTTCAGTACGCGCAACGCGACCTGCGACCTGCGCCCTACGACCTGCACAGGTAGAGCTTGTTTACGTCCGGGGGTAAGCCATCTGGTGAGCGAGGTCTCAACCAAACCGTGGCGACGACAGCGTCGAGTGGCGACGGTAGCGAGCAGCCAGCGTAGGAGTACTTCATGTTTACTCTCGCGGCTTTGAAGCGTCTTGAATGAATGTTCATCTACGTCAATTGAACAGGATGTTACGCACATTTTTCCATATTTCATTGAAGTTTGACAGCGGAACTAGGATTGGATGTGGATGGCAACAACTCGACGCAATCTGGAGTGAATGGGTCCCTGAGGGTCGCCATTTGGTTCCCGTGCCGTGTAATCATGCAATCATGGCCGCCGATCACAGTACGCAGTCTATTACTTTTTTTTCTCTACCTCGAGAACCTTTACCGCGTTGCAGCTTGACTCTGGACCTGATGCCCACCGAAGCTGCTGCTGATGCTCTGAGCAGCTGCACTGCGGCCGTGAGGAGGTCCAGCCACGCGATCAGGATGGATGATAATAAGTGTTATTAACCTGGGGGTGGATAGATTGAATGTTTACCGTCCCGGCCTGAGGTGGACGCCATTGTGCGGCGCGCGGGGCAGGCGCCCAAGACATAAAGATTTATCTGGAGGACATTCGTCAAGATATAATGGCTTATTAAAAAGAATTATCCACCCCATGGAAGTGGGCATGGGGGGGGGGGGAGAGGGAGTGGGGGGAGGGAATCACGGGGCCTGGAAGATCATCTGGTAAGCGAGTCGAAGGGTCTGGTGGACCCAGATAACGATACGATGTCGTTACGGCACTGAAGTGATTATTAGAAAAGGGTCATTATGTGACCGACTGTGCGTGTGGGCGTGTGGGTGGTTAGGGCGAGTGGGTGGGGGAGTACGCAACCCAGGGTTTCTCCTTCTGTCTGCACGACCCTTTTCTTACCCATTATTACTTCTCTCTACCCTTACCCTTATTACTTCTTATACTATTTATTACCTCTTACCCCGGGACTTCCTACCTATAGTAAGGTCACTTTCTCATTTCCTACCAAGGGAAGTCAGGTAGATAATTTATTATGTAAATGTGTGAATGTATGTATACATATATAGGTACTTGCATACATATTCAGATAGAGTGTGTTGTGTGTGTGTGTGTGTGTGTGTGCGTGTGCGTGTGTGCGTGTGTGCGTCCGTGTACAGTCGTGGAAAGTATTGTGTTTCTTCTTGTTCCGATAAGCAATGCAACAGTGCTTCGATGTGACGTGTGTGGGTGGCAAGATTCAACATTTACTTTGCATTTGTTTGATTATTTTTTACCTGTCTTTACCTTTTCATGACTTTTTTGTGTTTTATAGTCATTATATTCTATATGTATATTTTAATTTTTCTGTTATTTTTCATATATTTTCCCATTTTATCATTATTTTATTTTTTATTGTCTAATTTTGTACCACTTCATGTAAATAGAGTTACACACACAAACGTCCTGTCCCAGCTCCCAAATTCATCTTCACAAACAAAACCTATTTACTTATAATGTAATATACATGTTTTATGAATTAGATTCATTACTATAAAATCAACTATTTGAAACTGAATTCTGTTATCGTAGGTCACACACACAACTGAATAAAATGGCCAGGCGCCCCCCAGGATAAAAGGAAATTGCCCTCCGGTACGACCATGAAAGAGGGACAGGACTGAGTTAGAATATTGTATTATCAAAACAACTTCCCCTCATCTTCCTCTTCCTCCTCCTCCTCATCATCATCATATTCTTATTCTTTCTCCTCCTCCTCTTCCTCCTCCTCGTCTTCCTTCTCGTCCTCATCTTCCTTCTCCTCCTCATCCTCTTACTTTTCCTCCTCCTCCTC
>NC_134818.1:26459678-26474678 GCF_046742065.1 Oratosquilla oratoria | reverse complement strand
TCTCTCTCTCTCTCTCTCTCTCTCTCTCTCTCTCTCTCTCTCTCTCTCTCTCTCTCTCTCTCTCTCTCTCTCTCTCTCTCTCTCTCTCTCTCTCTCTCTCTCTCTCTCTCTCTCTCTCTCTCTCTCTCTCTCTCTCTCTCTCTCTCTCTCTCTCTCTCTCTCTCTCTCTCTCTCTCTCTCATTCTCTCTCTTTTAAGATCCCGTCAGACGTGTCTGTTGCTGCTGCTGCTACTCCTTCATGTTCTCATTACACGGTCCATAGACACCTAATGGACACCGAATACCACAGTCACCCTTCAGTAAATCCTCATCTTCACACAAAGCAGCCTTCATCTTTGATCTCCGTCATCTGTAACAGTGTTCTATATCACATCTGGCATCATAATTTTTGAAAAATTAATAGACAAAACGAATAGGATGAGTATATAAATGAATAAAACATTTGAGTAATGATAGATAAAATGGAATAAAAAAGACGCTCTCCTCGTCTTTTTTTTTGTCTCGAATAAAATCTTCTGGCGGCAGGTACAAAAGTAATAATTGGAAAAATCCCCGCTACTTTAAATCGAATCAAAACAAAGCTTCAATCCCGAGACGCCTGAGTTTACCCTCAACGGAATGGAATCACTTGGCGACAACTAGAATAATGTATATAAAGACAGTCGACGCTACGTACGTGTTAATTCTATCACCGAATATATCAATTTTAACTTGATCCCTACGCGCGACCCGGTGAGACCGCGCTCCTCCCACGTCACTCCATCACTCTCTGCAGAGGGACTCGCTACCTCTCTTCTTCCCCCTCTCTCTTTATATATATATATATATGTATATATTCTATATATCTCGAGCGGCAAAGTCGCACGAGCCACATTGCCAAGTAAAACGGAAAGTCTAGAGATTCGTTGTCTTTCCACTAAATTCCAAGCCATTCCTAACATCATGGAGTGGTATTATGAATATATATATATATATATATATATGTATATATATATATATATATATATATACCATAAATAGAAAACGTATAAACTAACAGTGATACAGGTCGCCTTGCGAAGGTCATCGCTAGATTTGTAAAAAATGGGGCTTTCCTCAGCCCACGATTGACTATACCTTATTAACATTTCATACTACTATTTCACTTTTACACTCTGGACGAAGAGCACCGCCTTGTCTTTCTTCTTCTTCTTCCTTTTCCTCTTCCTCTTCTTCCTCTATTTTTTTTTCTCTTGTCACATGGTCATTCGATACTTTCTTGTCTTCCTTGTAGTTCCCAATATTTTTTATCACGTGGATGGCGACGGGATGTAGAGATCATCCTACTCGAAGACCCTCATAAGAGCGCAAGGAGTCCTTGAGACACCTGCGCCACTCCCCGGCCGAGGATCTATTCGCAGCCCCATCGCACTTTTGTTCCTATAACGCATTATCACGTCAAAGTGCCTGACATAACACGAAGAATATTACTATAGATTCTTAACAAGAAGTCTTTGAATGTACGTTTTTTTGGGGGGTGGGGGTGGGGGTAGGGGTCCCTCTTGGGTGAATAAAACTACATGAAAGCGGAAAGATTTTTTTTTTTTTTTTTTTTGCGGGGCCTGCCCGCACCTCAACCTAGTTCGAGGCAAGATGATCGCTGGCCGAGCGGTTAGAGCGTCACTACTTGCGGCGGAGGTCTAGGTGACGGCAGTTCGAACCCTGCCACCAGCGAATGGACCAAGGACATGTTTCAATGCATTCTATGCTACAAAGTCATCTGTAAGGAGAACCGTCCTAGCTTCCTGATAAGGGAGGAGTTCGCAATGTTAAACCGAATCATCATTGTCGAGGTAGGCTGTGACGTTTAAATAAAGGCTTTCTTCAGCTGAATAGGATTGTCTGAGTTAAATGAGGCTTGGTCGTCTGGAAGAAGAAGAAGAGAACATTAGAGAGAGTAATCGATGTATAGGGAGAAGACGTTCCCAGTTAATTAGAAGGATGGAAAGAATCAACGATTTTTTTTCCATGCCTGCTTCCCTAATGACTTCCGCGACAGTTACGCCATCTGTGAGCAAGTGCTGAATTGACGCTTTCCTTCTGAAAATGGTCTACCCTCTAGCTTCCTTTTTTTCAGAATCGCGTTCTCCTAGTTTGAAGTCGAAAAATGTTTCTTGGGGAGTTCGATGGTCATTGAGACAGACCGTTTCATCTTCGTGACAGACTCTTTCCATCCTCTTCTCACCTTCCTCGATCATTTCTCTTTCTCCCCCTTGTCCTCCTTTTTGTCCTCCTTTCCCTACACCTCCTTCTTGTCCTTTTTTCCTCCTTCTTGTCCTCCTTTTCCTCCTCTTCCTTCTTGTCTTCCTTTTCCTCCTTCTTTTCTTTCTTTTCTTCCTCCCCGTTCTCCTTCTACTTTTATTCCTTTTCCTCATGCTCATCTTCATTCTCATCCTTATCTCAGTCCTCCTCCTACTCCTTTTCCTTCTTCAACTACTACTCCGCCTCCTCGTTCTTCGTCTTCACCTCCTTTTCCTCCATCACCTCCACATCTTTCTCCACTCCCTCCTTTCCTCCTTCATCTCTGCCTTCGCCTCCTCCTCCTCCTCCTTCTTCTCCAAGAGAGGACGCGCGCTCCTCGAGTTACAAGAACCCGAGGTAGGAGACGCGGAGTGGGAGGGAGCGGTAGGAAGGGAGGCGAGGACGAAGATGGCGTTGTATTACAGCGTCGTTTATGGTGTGGTATAGGTGATTAGTACGTCCTACCATCACATTCTTACACCCCACCCACCCCCATAACACCAACAAACCAACTGTGTCTCATTTGTTGACATCTACCTATCTCTGGCTCATCGGACCCTACCTACCTCCATACGTCCCTTGTTTTATTTTTTCTTCTTCTTCTCTGTACACCACCTGTCTTCTGTACATTGACGCCTCCCGGCCCAGACTTCCTGCCGCGGCACCAGCTGCCAGCTGCCACCTTCGCCTTGTTATCTTGGAAACATGGGCCAATTACCTCAGTCGGCTCGGCTCGTCTCCAGCTGTTCTTCACCTTCGGGTTCGTTCATGTTTGAGTATTGTTCAATTTTTTTTTCTTTGTCTCCACGTGTTAACTTGCTCGCTTCGCGTCTTTTCTCGCGTTCTTGTTCGACCGTCAGGTCTTCGTCTAACAGTCTCTCTCTCTCTCTCTCTCTCTCTCTCTCTCTCTCTCTCTCTCTCTCTCTCTCTCTCTCTCTATCTATCTATCTATCTATCTATCTATCTATCTATCTATCTATCTATCTCTCAACTCTTTCCCCCGTATGGGGCATTGACAGCATAAGTTATATGCAGTCTGTGTTTTCGGGACTTTAGTAACATCCCTACGGACCCGAATCACGCAGCCTTCTTTTATGACTGCTGCCCCATATCAAACCTCTCCTTTACGACCTCTAAGACACCAACTCTTCTGTGTGGTATTGTCCCCAAGGACAGAAGCGCTGGTTAGTGCCGAAGAAGTATTAGTCCCATCTCTTCTCTCTCCTCCTCTCTTCCTCCTCTCTTCCTCCCTCTTCTCGAGTTCATTGTCTCCTTCATTTCTTCATCGTTATTTTCCTTTTATCTTCGGTTTTGTGTCTTTACATTTTCTTTTCGTCTTTTTAAATTATTCGTCCGTGTTCCTTGTAATGTATTTTTCGCGGTTGTAATAAGATATGAAAAAAGATCTACTCGACACGAGTAAGTGCGTGTGTATTCACCGTACTGTATTAACATAACTGTGGTTTATGACACGCTGTTCCTGGAAGTATTCTATTTCTTGACGCGCGCACACACACACACACACACACACACACACACACACACACACACACACACACACACACACACACACACACACACACACACACACACACACACACACACACACACACATTTTCTCTCTCTCTTTGTATGTGTGTGTGCGCGCGCTTGTGTATGAATGTGTTTTTATGTGTGTGTGTGTGTGTGTGTGTGTACACGTATGAACTCGCACGTAATTTAGTGTGTGGTGGGGTTGTATCCATATTCACACGTACGTTGATCCATGTACTCGTATATGCATAGACACGATATACAGAATAAACATACAATAGGTAATCGAGATATTTGTTAATCCTTCAGAGGTCTTTAAGGGTCCTCATGAACTGAATAAAATCGCTTGACGGCAGACAAGTAGGATAAGGGGTCCCAAGGGTTAGATTAATGTCAGTCGCTCGGCTAACGCAGCAGATGTCGCTGGCGGAGACGGTGATCTGTCTGTCGTGTTATTAAGGTGACAGGATGAACCAGGACGCCATCTTGGATTTCATCTGAGAGGCGACACCTTGGTGTACTCGTAGGTGTTGATGATGTGGTCAAGGTGGTGTACAGTAGCCTCGGGAATGTGTTAATCTTTTTATATTATTATTATTATCATCATTATTATTATTATTATTATTATTATTATTATTATTATTATTATTATTATTATTATTATTATCATTATCATCATTATTATTATTATTATTATTATTATTATTATTATTATTATAATAATAATAATGATGAAAAAATATATATAAGGTACTTCGGTGTTTATGGTCAGTTCGTTTTGGTCATTCACACACTCGCACACACACTGTATGTACCTATGTATACCTATACCCATGTCATATATATACATGCAAAGGAAATATACTAAGAATTATCACACACGCACAATAATGTATGTACGTGTGTGTACATAATCCCATGGTGTATGTATACATACGAGGGAGACATACCAAAAAATAATAACAGAAAAAAAAATAATTGAACCATTATCGGGTGTCCTCTTTTTGAAACCTCAAAAATACCCATTATTGATGCAATACATCATGTGCCTCCCTACCATTAACCTGGATTATTTTTGTTGACATCAATGAATAACGTTTCTCTTTTTCTTTTATTGACAGGTGAGTCGAGAAAGTCGTTGTGATCATCATCATTATCATCCCACGGAACGCCACGAGCAAATGTCAACCAAGACACACAGGTTAGGAAGGGGAGGTGAGTAGAGGTGGGTGGAGGTGAGGAGGTAGTGGGAGTCGGAGGGGGAGGGGTCGTCGCAAGCAAAAGGGAAGATATCCACCTTTCTCTGTCTCTGTCTCTCTCTCTCTCTCTCTCTCTCTCTCTCTCTCTCTCTCTCTCTCTCTCTCTCTCTCTCTCTCTCTCTCTCTCTCTCTCTCTCTCTCTCTCTCTCTCTCTCTCTCTCTCTCTCTCTCTCTCTCTCTCTCTCTCTCTCGCTCGCTCTGTGTATGGTATGTGCCTGTATTTATTTTACTTTTTAATTCTCTTTGTTGTATCTGATCTTCACTTTCTCTGCCATTTGGTCGACAGGTGACACATTTATTTCCCCATGTCTCCGCCTCCTCTCTCTTTGTTCTCATTATCCATGAAGAAGCTGAGGAGCATACGCTGCGAGGCGCTGAGTAGCTGCGACCGAAAGCGTCACCTTTGCCCTGTGTGTTTTAGGCATTGTCGGAGCAGGTAACAGCCACTGTTAGGGAATCGGAGGGAAGTGTGGGACTCGAACCCGGGACGAAGAGGATGCGAGACCCGTACGCCTCCGATTACGCCACCAGGATATAACTCCTTATTTTATTTTATTGATTATTTATTCATTTGTTTGCTTATTGGTTTGTTTATTTTATACTAATTTGTTTTTTGTTTATTCATTTTCATTCTTTTTATTTGTGTATTTGTTTATTTATTCATTTAATCATTTATTTGTGTGTTGATACAATCGTACTTATTTCTTTATTTACTCGTTTGTTTGTTTATTTGCTTTAAACTTGAGGACTTGCCTTCGAATGGAAGCCTCTGTCAAATCAGTGGAACTCCTTGACCCCTTAACATAACTCAAATTTTCTCCATTTGAGTGCCGCCAGCCGATTTTATTTATCTGGGAAAAGCTTCCTAGCCCCCCGCTCCTTCTGAACGACTGGGCTCTCGTTCTCTTACTCGACAGGTCATCACCTCCTGCGGGATGGACTCCCTCCTTTTCCTCCTCATACAGTCCTGTGATTTTTGATACGGTGACGTTACTTTATCTGAATAAAATGGCGCCATAACAGTCATGATGTATCTTGTGAAGGGCCTCACCGTATCGAAGAGATTGGTCGAGGTAGTCCTTGGTGGCCGCTTTAATAAAATATGCAAAGCGTGCCCAGGTGCTCGAAATAGTCACTATTTTAGGGGGCCAGGGAGGGGTTGTCTTTTACTCCTGTTTTATTTATTTTTTTATTTTTTGTGACATCAGACGGAGTACTCATATCTTGTGACACAGGATTTTCACACACACACGCGCGCACACACGCGCACACACACACACACACACACACACACACACACACACACACACACACACACACACACACACACACACACACACACACACACACACACACACACACACACACACACACACACATTTCATTTCCCGCCAAGCGAGGTGGCTAGGTATGAGAAAGAGAAATCCTCACCTTACTCACATTTTACTCATCCTTTTCCCTCCTGCTCACTCTAATCCAGGAGGAAATTTTGCAAAAAATACTCTGACACCAAACTTAGAAGTTACCTTCAATGATTATTTTAGATGCAGTACCGAGTTGATCCCCTCTGGGGTAGGAAGGACGGCGCAAGCTTCCACTTCGTCCCCCCCACCCCACCCCCACACCTTCCTCGGGGGAAGAGGGATGTGGGGGAATAAAATCCCCCATAGGGGAGCGAGGACGGCGTAACCCACCAGGAGACGCCGTTCTCCGGCATCCTACAGGATCCTTGCCCTGCGCCAGGTGGCCACGGTGAGCTGTGTGTGTCATGCGATCATATCAGCAAGAAGTTTGGTCAGTTTTGTTTAACGGGGGGAAATAATCTGGGAGAAGAGATTTTTGTCTAACGCGGACGGAGGAAGAAAGTCGGGGATTAGAATAGTCTAAGGCTTCAGTGTTTGTTTTTCTTAAATCTCGGTATCTTGAACCGTGTCACGTGTTAACAGCTCAGCGGGAAGGTTGTGTCCTTCGCTGTGTGACTTTTATTTTCGATGCGGCTCAGAAGTCACATGAGAATGTTGAAGAGTACGGCGTAGCCATGCAACATTCAACACCGGGATGAGACGACGTTGTGTGCAGTGAGATGGAAACTATCTGTGATGATATGCTATCCCATTGACTTGATACACGCGCAAACGTGCACATAGGTCAGAATGTGCTCGGGCATGCGCGCGCGAGCACACACACACACACACACACACACACACACACACACACACACACACACACACACACACACACACACACACACACACACACACACACACACACACACACACACACACACAGTTATTTCTATTCGTTTTCAAAATTTATTTCATCGAGTCATTTTATTTTTCCTGTATTTCACGTCTTTTCCTTAGGTTGTGTGTGTGTGTGTGTGTGTGTGTGTGTGTGTGTGTGTGTGTGTGTGTGTGTGTGTGTGTGTGTGTGTGTGTGTGTGAATATATCAATGTATTATTGAAAAAACAAACTCACGCCAACTTTTTTCGTACATCTGGCAAAAGAAAAAAAATCGTCAAGATTGAATATACAAAACCTCAACTTAATAATGTTACTAACACTGTCAATGGCGGACACTTCTTCAAAATATATATAAGGTAGAAAAAAAAAGATGCAAAGTATAGAAGAATTATCTAGATAAATGCACAGTCACGAACAAAAGTTTTAACCCACCCAGAGTTTTTAATGATACAAAATTCAAATTATTTTTCTAATATTTATCTTTTATCGATAGGATGTAAGCTAAATACTACACAAGAAAACATATCACACACTCGAAGAAAAATCATATTGACGTTGTGAGAACTGTACACACAAGTTAACATAGAAACAAGCTTCTTCACGTGGCCCGTCTCGTGCCCGCCGTACGCCTGCGGTTGCTCTGCGGTGACCACATATGAGGGAGCATCGGCCAGTGGTCGCAGAGAGTGAGCATCACTCCCTTTCTATTAAGGAATCCTTCTTTGGTTCTTTTGTAAGTGGTCTCTCTTCTTTCCTCCCTCTTTTCTCTCTTCTATCTTCTTTCTTTTCTCCTTTGATTAAGGAATCCATATTCGGGTCTTCGTTTCATTGGATGAGATGCTGTGTCTGTTTTAACTGAAGTTCTTTTGCATGTGGTTCTCTCTCTCCTCTCTCTCTCTCTCTCTCTCTCTCTCTCTCTCTCTCTCTCTCTCTCTCTCTCTCTCTCTCTCTCTCTCTCTCTCTCTCTCTCTCTCTCTCTCTCTCTCTCTCTCTCTCTCTGTCTGTCTGTTTGTCTCTCCCTCTCTTTCTTTCCCTCTCACTTTTTTTCCACTCAGATTCCACTGCTGGACTAAGACTATCCACCTCATCAACCTTAGCCCCCCCCCCAAAAAAAAGTCTCTCTGTATAAATGTATTGCTGAAGACACTAGGTGATTTTATTCAGTTGAGGGCCGGGATCCGCCATGAAAGTGGAGATTGAGTGTATCTGCTACCACGTGATTTCATTCAGGCCTTGGAAACCCGCCTTCTGTCAGGGTCTTCATACAACCGGAGAGAATGGCCTAGCGTTCATGAATCTAGATTCTCAGCGGCCCAAGCATTTAGGACAAATGTGACGGCTTCGGGCGCATTTAGGACAAATGTGACGGCTTCGGGCGCAATCACACGCCTCCTGCCATAGGCACCTCACCTTCTACACGTAAGGTTTTTATTTTTTATTTTTATTGGGAATCTCTAAAATTCGGAAGATTCCAATATTGGGAACAAAAACAATTCCGAAATAAAACCATTTTCAGGTATAAGAGGGAAGAGAAGAAATCGGATAAAAAAGAAGGAAGTAATAAGGGGAAGGATGAAGGATGGCAAGGAGGAAGGGAATAAGGAAGGAAAGTAGGAAAGAAGCACTGAACAGAAGGAAGAGAGAGAAAAAAAGGAGGAAAGAGTAAAGGAAAGGTGAAGGAATGAAGAAAGTAAGGAAAGAAGGAAGAAAAGATGGAAAGAAAGATGTAAGAAAGGAAGAAATGAACGAAGGAAGGAAGAATGAAGGGAAAAGGAACAAAAAAGGAAAGAAGAAAGTGAGGAAGGAAGGAAGAAGAGAAGTAAAGAAGGAAGGAAAGAAAGAACAAAGGAAGGAAGAATGAAAGGAAAAAGGAAGAAAATAAGGAAAGAAGGAAGGAAGGAAGGAAGGCAGAAAGGAAGTAAAGAAGGAAGAATGAAAGAACAAAGGAAGGAAGACTGAAAAGAAAAAGGAAGAAAACAAGGAAAGAAAGAAAAAAGGAAGGGAGAGAAAAAAGGAAGTAAGGAAGGAAAGAAGGAAGGAAGAAAAGAAAGAAGGAAGGAATGAAGGAAGGAAAAAAGAAGGGAAGAGAATTTTTTATACATGACGAGAATTGTCTTGATTAAATGGACACTTGTGTACGCGCGCCTATGTATACATGTGCGTGTGTATCTATGTGTGTCATGAAAGTGGGAGGAACTGGGAGTGGGTGGGAAGGGTGGGAGGGGGAAATGGGATGGGCTGGAGAAGAATCTTCTGGGAGTGGGTGAGGGAGGCGCCGAAGGTCCTGTGACAAAGAGGGAGGAGAATGTGGGAGCGCTGGGTGGGTGTGGGAGTGGAAATAGATCAATCAATTTAGAGCCCTTAGTCATGATAGGTTTGTTGTTGTTGTTGTTGTTGTTGTTAGGGCCTATTTCACCAGCGCTTCTATCTTTATGGATACTCGGCAATGTTGTGTATTCTAGACTTCTTTAAAGAGAATTCAAGAATGTGATTAACATTCGTATTCTAGGTTTAACTTCTCTTAGCTCGTCTTTCAGGTTCTCAATATATGACGCAAAGGTGATTTGACATTTGGAGATTCGAAAAATAAAAGATTGTAACCTAAGTCGTTTCCACTTAAACGAACTCATTTAAGTCGCGTAGGTGTTTGCATTTTGATTAGGTTGAGTCAAAATAGAGCGGATTTGTTTTCCACTATTTTAAGCATAAAGACTCAGTACATTGGGTATGAAAACGATAATTTCTGAAACGCCGATGAAATGTTTTGTTTCGTATCATTCGAACGCCTGAAATCTCTTGAAACAATGACTCGAGTTGAAGCAGAAGCCGGCGCCGCGACATTGCACCCGGAGACGGCGACCGCAAAGAGATGAAATCAAAGCTGACTTGTAATGCGGTTGGACGTTCTTGACCAACCAATAGAAGACTTATCATGGTCCCATGCAGGACCTCACTGACCCACAAAGTACCTAGGGTCATGTCAGGTCACTAGATTGACCCTCAGGGAATTCATAATTCTAGATCCACATCATAGAAGTATATGTGATCGCTCTAACGTTTGCTTCATGTCTTCGGCTAGGGTTTAAAAGTTGCTATTGGAGCCTAACCCCCCCCCCTCTCAGTGAATGCTTAGTGATTTGTTGTAAGTGGATGCTTAGTGATTTGCTTGTTAATTGTGAAACGTGCTCAGTGATGCTTATGAATAGCGTTCAATAAGAATGGGAGCAATTTCTCTCGGGTGAACTTAATATACGGCTCAACATCACGAGAGAAGGTCTGCCGAGGCACGCGCTGTCCATTAAACGTAGACATAACGAGATGGGAGGGAGGGGGACGAGGAGGTAACGTACATACACACGCACAAGCACAAGAACATCATAATGACCCCTTCCGTACAGGGTGGGCCTTTTCCTGTTTATTATGGTTGTCGCTAGGTGATTCTATTCATCTATGTGGTGCCCGCTCTGATAGAGATGTGTTTATATCCTACTTTAAGGTCGAAAATTTACACTAGGAGACGCTCAACAGTATATATATATAGCGTAGGTATCAAAGTAGTTTGTTTCAGAGTAAAAAAAAAAGAAAGAGAGAGAGAGAGAGAGAGAGAGAGAGAGAGAAGAGAGAGAGAGAGAGAGAGAGAGAGAGAGAGAGAAAAGGCCTGTGGCTTCACCACGTGAGTGTGCAGTATTGAAGGTCAGACATGTGTGCGTGCATGAGTGTGTACGTTTTCCAATGTGCACATGACTACATGCACATCTCTGTATTCGTGGGTATATTGTTTGTGTTTTTTTCAGGATTAGTTTGATATGTCTCTTGCGTGTTCACGTATGTTTTTTTCTGTATACGTGTGTATGTTCCTGGTATTTTTATGTTTGTGTTTATGTGTGAGTTTTAGATATTTTTGTTGCTTTTGAAGACTTAGAATGGAAGCTGACAGAAGACCTATGGGTCCATGGTGTAGTCAAGTACAGAAAATAGAATAAATTAATAGAATAAATAAAGAGACCAATATATGTATGTATACATATATATATGTATATATATATATATATATATATATATATATATATATATATATATATACACACAAATAAAAGCAGAGATACATCCCAAAGAGTAAAAAAAAAAAAAAAACTTGCCTCGTTACCATTACATATTGGTACATGTATTCTTACTTGTTCGTATGCGCGCTTTCTTGTCTGCACGAATTCACCCTCGCCTCTTTGCACTCTTCGTCTCGTCCGACAATTTTATTTTTCTTTTTCTTTTCACTTGTCATGCCACCGTGGCACAATGGATTGTCATTGTTTGTCCATCGTCAAGGTTGTACCATTACTTTGAAGTATTGCCAAACTTGTAACCATTGGTATCTGTAGGTATTTTGATACACTCTATTGTATTTGTCCATCTTGAGACAAAAGGCATGCGTATACACCTACACACACACACACACACATACACACACACACACACACACACACACATATATATATATATATATATATATGTATGTATATATAATATATATATATAAACATATATATATATATATATATTTATATATATATATATATACATATATATATATATCACAGAAATGGCACACAATGCATCCGTCCTATGTATCATGTCCTGAAGGCGCTAGGAGACCCTAGGGCACTCAGGGAACGATCTCGTAAACGGTACAAAGACTGATACTAGTATCGCTCGGAGTGGGAGACGACTCTCGGTAAGTGCAATGGAAGATTTTCCCAATTTGTGACACCGAGATACGATAACATTTGAAGGAGGTTGGCCGGTTGTCAGAGGGTGTGATGGAAGGTTACCTGAAGGTGCAACCTCAAAAAAAAAGAAAATAATAATAAAAAAAAAAAAAAAAAAGGAAATGCAGTCCCGAAGGTGACTTAATGTCACTCCAAAATGGTGACCTCTTGGGTCGTCGTTTGTCACTTCTGGTGTTACTACTGCCAGTCCAATAGGGTTTGGACAGAAAAATAAATCATGGGGGGGTTTGGGGTAGTATTGTCACGGAGATGAATAAAATTGCCCGACGGGAGGCAAGAGAAAAGGGAAAACGTACCACCCGGCACGGAAGGCGGTAATGGGAAGTAATGGAACCCCGTAAAGGTGAAGACTTGTCTCAAGGAGATAAGGACAATGGCCTTGTAGACCCCAAGAGAAGAATATCGTTTTTTTTTTTTTTTTTTTTTTTTTTTTTTTTTTTTTTTTAAGCTGTGGGGTTGTAGCCCGAAGTTTCTCTCTCTCTCTCTCTCTATTTTTTTTCTCTCTCTCTTTTAAGGTTTGCGGGTGTCTGGTCCGAGGTTCCTTGACTGAGCGCAAGCGCGTGATTTGTTTGTCCTTTGTTTTGTTTGTTTGGGGCCAGGCGAGTTTGTTTGCTGAACATATAAACAATGCGTCCGTGTCCCACGCGTCCCATTTGTTTGGCTTCGGACTTTGTTTGTTTGTTTGGATGTCCGGTGACGGGGAGGCGGGCGGGAGTGTGGAGGGTGAGTGAGGGTGGAGGGTGGGGGTGGGACCTGGGGCTGTAATTGAGGACAATGATATTGGTAATTTCGCTTCCGTGCTCTGAGTTTTCTGAGGTCTTGAGTTATGTAAGGTTAAGTTTGGTTTGGTTAGGGTAGGTCAGGTTAGGTTAAGTTCGCCTCAATTAGGTTAAGCTGGTTAGGTTAGGTTAGGTTAGGTCATGTCATGTCAGGTTAAGTTCGCCTATGTTAGGTTAAGCTAGGCTATGCTAGGTTAGGTTAGTTTAAGGTAAGTTAAGTTAGACTAGGTTAGGTTAGGATAAGCGAAGTTAGGCTTGGCTAGGTTAGGATATAGTAAGTTAAGGTAGGCCAGGTTAGGTTAGGATAGGATAAATTAGGATAGGTTACGATATATTAGAATAGCAAATGTTGGTTCCGACTTCCGTAAAAGCCGGTAAGTACTAACGGCGACAATTTACCCTGGGGAGGAGGAGGAGGAGGAGCACACACCACGAGGCTCTTAGCTGCTACAGGTGGCAGTCACTAGTATTGATCGGGTTTCGAATATTGGAGAGTTTTTTGAGAGAGATTTCCAATAGAGAGAAACTATTTGCATTTAGTTTGGAAGAACCTCAGCCCACAAACACTGAAACACGAGCTGACTACTTTAATCACCAGGCTACCCTGACACGCCAGAGGAGAGCACTGGTAATATATTGGTTCAGTAGTTGGAGGGTGTTAGGGTGGGGGGAGGTGGGAGGGGGAGGGGGAGAATGAGTTATAAGATCACAAGAGCGTGGGAAGGGAGGCAGGCAGGGGGGGGAAGCGGGAATGGAAGCGTTTTGGTTGTGAGAGGAGGATTGGGGGGAGGGGGGAGAGGTCGGGATGGTTCACGGGAGCAGGGTTGGCGTTGGTGGGGGTGTGAAAATGTCATTCCTGGGCTTGCATTCACTTAAGTGAATAGAATAGCCTGGCGGCTGCCAGAATGAAAGGGGAAAGGATCAGTGGGTACAGAAGGAGTACAAGGCTTTGTTTCTGTTTCTTTAAATACACCCAATGATTGAAATGACGAAAAATATTTCTTGATTGATTATTTCTTATTTTCCCATTTATCTTCCGTTTGTTTATCTGTGTAGTTGTTTACTTATATGTCTACTTTTACTAAAAAAAATCTGTAACTTATGTATTTATTTATTTATTATTTATTTACGTGTTCTCTTATGATGGGAAAGAAGCATTTTGGTACGGAAATTCTTTATTTGTTTATCTACTCGTTTTAGTGTTGTAATAGAAGGTAGAAATATCAGGATATTTCTCATATCTTTCGAGTTATTTTCATTTTTCCTTTGTTTTCTTTACCACTTGAGCTACAGGATCCCGTCTTCTTGTAGTAGAAGAAATACATATTAAAGTGTTGAAGAAAACACAGAAAACCGTGGGAGTTTTAATATATAGAAATAAATTAAATGAAAGCCTCACCACCTTAATAATCATTTATCTTCTATAGAGAAGTTTCCCATTACTAAATTTTGGTAACGTATGAGAACAGGAAGTCATCCATTGTCTGAATGGGTTGCAGTACACAAACTACACGCTTGAAATCCTTGAAGTAGACTTCCCCGCTTGAACACTCTTACGAAGCTTACATATCTGTCCTGGCTAAATCATCCTCTGCAGTCAATATTCAGGCGAATGAAATGTCCTAACACATTCGTAAGATAAACTGTGTATCAAAAAACATGTGAGGACGAAGCCTTTATTAGTACGACGCTTCGCCTGTAACAGCTTTATCAGGTACTTGATATATAACTGTAACAAGCGAAAGTCGTGCTGATAAAGGCTCCGTTCTCACGTGGCGTTTCTCTCGATACCCAGTCCTTGTCGGCAACTGCCAATATCTTGTAAACTCTAAATCCCACATTCAGAGGCATGAAGCATTGTCGAAGGTAATACGTATATTATGACTTCTATCTGGCCCTATTCAGTGAAACAGTACACAGTACATAGTACGTTGTACATACTACAGGGAGAATATGGGAATCACAGTTTACAGTCAATATCATCAACACAATGTATTGACTCGGGTATGTTGTCTTCTTCAATGGGTCTTAATAGTGTTCCGATATTGTCATTAATATTGTGTGATATAGATTATTGTGATATTGTTGAAAATTCATGACCAATTTAACACCTTACGAAGA
>NC_134818.1:26407178-26449678 GCF_046742065.1 Oratosquilla oratoria | reverse complement strand
TGCCTGATTAAGACAACCCCTAATGGTCAGAATGTCCTCCAAACTTACTGATTAGAATCGCCTGTTATTGCCAGAACAAAATACAATGAAGACATTGCATGCTACTTTAATCAGCCAGAAGACAAAGTGGCAGATATAACATTTGTGTTACTAACTGGACGCCAAGAGATGGTAAGCATCGAGAAAGGGGGCCGGACAGGTGGGACCACGGGCATAGAGAAATTTGCAGGAGTAACGTGGTAGAAGTGAATACATTCATGCGATTCATGGAAGAACCTGGGAGAAGCCTTTGTTCAGCAGTGGACTTTAAATTGTTGGTGCCTTCGATATTAGAAAATAAATAACAAATAGAATAATAAACAAATATATAAAACCAATAAGTAAATTAATAAATGAGTAAATAGATAGATAAATAAAGAAATAGAAATAAATAGAATAAATTATAAAATTAATGAATAAGTAAAATTGACAAGTAAATAGATAGATGAATGAATAAATAGATAAATAAATATATAGATAAACAAATCAGGTTGCGTGTCTAACGCGCATTGTACTCTTCCATCGTGGTTGTAGTCATTTCCAAAAGATATGATAGCTCCCGGGTGTTGCAAGACCAAGTGGGCATTTTGCTCGTAATAAAAAGGTATACATGCAAACACACACGCAAACACCCATTCGCACACACGCACACACACACACACACACACACACACACACACACACACACACACACACACACACACACACACACACACACACACACACACGCACAGAAAGAGAGTTGGAATTACGGGGAGAGGATAAAATTATATCATTGTTCCCTTCCACATATAAACAGACATTAAAGGGACCCATTTATTACGACACTGAGTGTAATTGAGAGGATTCATAGTACTGATTGGGTTAAGGCCACACACACAATATTGAATGAAATAGCCTGGCGACAACAGAAGAAGATGAAAAGTACCACCCAATGTGGAAGGGGTAGAAGGTCGAACGAAAATGTCTACTCCCCGAAGTACCGGGGCTCACTAATGGTTACATTCTGCGAGTCGAGTTGAAGCTGGGCCTCACCCGCCGTGACACACGACCTCGTTAGCTGAGGCCCGTTTGTCTACTTGCAGCTGCCCCGGGTCCTTCGCTAACATGATATACTCCCAAAAGTGTCCACTCGATCCTGCGACCAGACCTATCTCGTATGGTACACCGGCCCGGTTGTCTACCTGGAACACAAGGCCTGGAAGATTAACCGGAGTGATGCCGGGCTCCGTTCTGGACCTATGGAGAGTCTTATGGGTGAGAGACCCCGGCAGCGAAGGCGTCTGTCTACCTAGTAAGGGTCTCTCTCGAGGTCTCTTGAAGACCCGGTAGCATTCGTAGGCAGCGCGCGCGCGGAAACAATCTGGTCTACTTCTGGATGTGTCTCGGGTATTAGTCGAGGCATTAAGGGATAAAGGCAGCATGTAAGGTCATTAGGTATAGGCAGAGGAGAAGTAGGTAAGTGGACTGAGACTTGCTCTGCTGAAGGAAGGGGTGGTGATAGTAGTTTTGCTGTTGATTGTTATTGGTGGTAGTGAAG
Organism: Oratosquilla oratoria; assembly: GCF_046742065.1. NCBI lineage: Eukaryota > Metazoa > Arthropoda > Malacostraca > Stomatopoda > Squillidae > Oratosquilla > Oratosquilla oratoria. Next base: position 26,448,099 of record NC_134818.1, on the reverse strand, counting down.
GTAGTGGTGGTGAGGATTATGGTACTGGTAGTGGTAGTGATTGTAGTGGTGTTAGTTGTGGTGATGAAGGTCATGATGGTGATGATGATGATACTAGGTATGGTATTGGTGGTGATGCTGCTTGGTGTTGGTGTTAATTGTGATGGTGGTGGTGATGGTAGCGAGAAGGTGAAATCTGCTTTCTCCGTCTTGCCACGTAAAATCAAGAGGAAATGGGAACAGGATCAGTTTGAGAAGGGGTCGGCTCTCTCGCCCTCTCTTTATGTGAGAGTTTTACGAGTTGGGTGCTGTCGAGGGTTCGGCCTATGTGATGACCTCGGATTTAATTTCGCCCTCATGTTCCCTTCCTGAAGAAGGAGGGGGAGGAAGAGGAGGAAGAGGAGGAAGAGACGTCTGGCGTAAATCCATAGCTTAATCAATAAAAGGAATCAAGGGCGACTCGGAGCTCAACTAAGCTGATATATATACTTTATATGTATGTATATATATATGTATGTAATGTATGTATATATATGTATGTATATATATATATGTATGTATATATGTATATATATATATATATATATATATATATGTGTGTGTGTGTGTGTGTGTGTGTGTGTGTGTGTGTGTGTGTGTGTGTGTGTGTGTGTGTGTGTGTGTGTGTGTGTGCGTGCAGTATATAACGGGCGGCACACAGTCTTGTGTCCCGATCTTTATCCTAGACGCATGTGTTCCCCATAATAAAATGGTGCTACTATAAAGGAAACATGGACTGGAAGTGAAGCGTTTATTCCTGACGTTTCGTCTATTGACTTTCTCAAAATAAAAGTCAATAGACGAAACGTCAGGAATAAACGCTTCACTTCCAGCACATGTTTCCTTTACCGTGTTTGTGCAACTTGTTCACATGGATTTTCATGGTGCTACTATACATATACGAGAAATCCCATATTTAGGGGGAGAGCCAACGACCGCCTATCTTTTGCATGCGAGCTGAACTTCGTCTCATCTTTTGTGCAAGACCTCTCATGGAGTAGGACGCGGTAATTGAGACGTCTGCTACCAGGATGAGCGCAGGGTTGATATCGTGATTAAATATGCAAATGGGAGATATGATGTCCATATGTATCGGGTCTCATCGGGATTCCTCGGTGATGATAGTCATCACATCTGCATAGAATTTTTCATTTTAATTCATCTTCGGTACTTGGCTAAAGCTCGGAAGTATCAACAAAATTGTGTTCAGTAGCTGTCATATATGGAAATAGTAGCAGCAGTAGTAGTGATAGTAATTGTAGTAGTAGTAATAGTTGTAGTAGTAGTTGTAGTAGTAGTAGTGGTAGTAGTAGTAATAGTAGCAACAGTAGTTGCAATTTCAATGGTGGCAGTAGAAATAATTTTAATGTTGACAGTAGTAGTAGAACAGCAGTAATAGTAGCACATGGATAGTTATTGCTGTTATAGTAGTAGTAGTAGTATCCATGGTAGAGGTAGTGATAGTGTGTTAGTTCATTTAATTGCAATTATGAAAATGGTTGCAGAAGTATTTACAAAAGCAGAAGGACCAGGGGAGTAACTGGGATGAAAAATAAACAAATAAATAGATAGATAAATAGAATAGATATAAAAATAAGGTAGATAAGATTGTAATGGAACCACTAAGCAGTCATTTCGTTGTCATTCACAACACTAACTTGTCCACCAAAAACAACCCAAACGTGTTATAACAAGCTAAAGCCTTTTGGTCCCACAACCTCGCCATCCATTTACCTCAAATTAAATCTTCTCTCAGGACAACATCCACCACCACCACCACCACCACCACCACCACCACCACCACCACCACCACCACCACCACCACCACCACCACCACCACCACCAACCTTCTGAAGCCGGTGTGGTGCCTCGTCATTTCCCCCGGAGTTGTGCGGGCCTCTGTGTTGTGCTCCAGGATTCATTTCTCTTGCAAAGAGGACGCGGACCCAAGTGCCGCGTCTAGCCTAGTACAGATTCATGACCTTTCAGCAAGTTGGGATTCAGACGCGGGTATACTGTATGTGTGTGTGTGTATGCGTGGGCGTATACGCACATACACACATGCGTCCACACACGTTCTTATACGCACATATGTTTGGACGCTAACTCTTGGCCTTGTGCGCGCACAAGCATATACGCGCACACACACACACACACACACACACACACACACACACACACACACACACACACACACACACACACACACACACACACACACACACACACACACACACACACACAGAGGGAGGGAGAGAGAGAGAGAGAGAGAGAAAGAGAGATTATCTCTTATATTTCTGCGTTTCATTTTGTATTTGATATGTACGAGTATGTCCTATAATATGATTATGCACTATTTCGTGTCTTTGTTGAGCCTTTTTCTTTCCCCCCTCTTCTTATTAGTTTCTTTTTCATTTAAATCAATCTACGTGCCCCCTCTTCCCGCCTCTGCGTGCCGTGAATGTCCATCTTTTTTCTTTTTTCTTTTTTGTTTTCGTCTTTCTCCTTTTTGTTCTTCCTGTCTCATTTGTATTTTCTTTGTTCCTTTCTCACCTTTTCTTTTTTTATTTTCTTTCATTTTCATTTATTTTATTTTTTCTCTTCCCTTGTTTTATTTTTGTTTTCTTTTCTCTTTCCTATTTTCTTTTTGTTTTCTTTATTTTTTTGCTTTCTCCTTATTCTTTAATTTTTTTTTTTTTTTAATATTTTCTTTCCTTTTCTTTTCATTTACTTACTGCTATGTAAGGTTGATACTCGTATCTATGCTTGTGTTAGAGGACCATAACCTAACCTGACCTAACTTAACCTAACCTAACCTTTGTGAATGCCACCTAACCCTCTTTATCAACTCTAAACCCTTTAATTGCCACAGTAACCGTCATACTCCTTCTTCAAGCAGATTACCTGTTTCAGTTAGATTAATCCTCCCACAGGCAACGAGTTAGTTAATCCCTTTGACTCGGAAGAGGGGTGGGGAGATGGGATTAACAGAGCGATTATGTGTTGACAAACATCAAACGGTTTTGTTCATTTGAAGGATAGAATCGCTGGTGACGAAGTATAGCTTGTTTATGTGAGAGTTGACACTCCGCAATAATGGGATTCTTGGTTAATTTAACCCCTTCCTTACCGGGTAGTCCCTTTCCTTTTGTTTTGTTGCCGTCAGTCGATTTTATTCATCCCGTGGCATTATTTCCCCCTTGTCTCGCGGGGGGGGGGGCGGTGTTGCCTGTGTAAATTAGTCTTTTCCTTATCTTGAGGGCTTTTTAATTTGTTTATTTAATTAATTATTTATTGGCTTATGTTTACTTATGTTTTTCTTGTGTTTTTATTATATTCCATTTATCATTTGTTTTATGTATCTGTTTGCTTATTTGTATTCATTTATTCGTTTATTTGTGGTTGCTGGTGTTACCCATTTATTTATCTATTTATTTATTCATTTATATAATAATTTTGTTTTCTTGTTTGTTTATATAATATTGCTATCACCTCCACGGTAACCCTTTGGTAGGAGAGAGTATTTACAACTCCAATTCGATAAATTCCTTTTATCACGAATCAAATTTTCCTTTCCTTTCAACTGCTACCGCTCTGAGTCCAACAACTGCTATTGCAGGTTCCTCTGCTGCTGCTGCTGTCCCTGCTGCCTCTTCCTTTGCTCATAGCATTGCAGCTGCTATTCTTGATGCTTGGCTGTTCGTAGCTGCTCGTAGCTGTTCAGTTGGCTGGACAGACCTCTGAAAAATTCGTCTTTGGAATTCACCGATAAATGTTATTTAGAATGTTATTGTGCTTCCTTTGTGTTTAATTTGGTTGTGTTTTGTTTTCTGTAATTGTATTTACCTTTTCCTTCTATGTGTGTGTATATATATATATATATATATATATATATATATATATATATATGTATATATATATATATATATATATGTGTGTGTGTGTGTGTGTGTGTGTGTGTGTGTGTGTGTGTGTGTGTGTGTGTGTATGTATGTAAACGAGTATGTAGTTTTCTGCTTTCCATCACTTCTTCCTTCTCTTTCTTTTTTCAGCGTCTTCGATTTCTTCTTGAATTTCGTTTTCGTTCAGCTTTTTTCTTTGTCGGCTTCTCGTTGTTCATCATTCCTTCTGGTTTTTTCTCTTCTTCTTTTTCGTCTTCTTGTTTTTTTTTCCATATTTTTGTTTTAAGCTTCGGCTCCTTCGGTTTGGTCGTCCAATTTTTTTGTTCTTCATGTACGTAAATGGCTCGTGATTTTTATTCCGTTGTGCATTTTTCTTCCTCTCCTTGTCTTCCCTCTTTTTCTTTTCTTTTTCTTACTTTTTTCGAAGTCCTTTCCTGCATTGATTATTTCCTTCGTCGTTGTAACTGTTTCACTTCTGCAAAAGTTGAAAAGCCCGTTTTGGTTTTTACACAAGGAAATGAACCCTGATGAATATAATTTTTATGAAAACAGAAAATACCTACACTAATATAATTCAAGGTCCTCCTAATGAACATGTTCAAGAAATGTAGAAATATTTACCAAATTAAACATATATACATATTAAATATCTGGTAATCTGTCCAGCAAAATTGTTAGTTTTTATACTGATAAACTACAATCCGTAACAACAACAGCAGCAACAAGAACAAGAACAACAACGACAACGGCAATAACAACAAAAACAACAACAATTTTTTGCAACCAGTATGGTAATATATCTATTGACCAAAGGGGTCGTAATATGAACACCAAATTGGCAAAATAACTGCCGTTTTCAATCACATTCAGAAAGTCATACAATTGACTAGAATGATGTTACCGTGCTGTATAAATCTATCAGAATCAGTGGTTATCTTTAAATCAGATAATTCAATTTGTCACTAATTTAGTTGTTCATTGACCTACCATGCCTGTGACCTCACGGTAGGTCATGTGACCTGATCTGTCTTGGATCACGCCAGTTTTGTACTTAGGCTGATGAAGAGGGTTTCAGTGAGGAAAGCGTAATATAAGAATTACTCGGTTCATCTGTCTGTCTGTCTTTTTTTTGTGAGCGTGGGTTTATTTCATGAAATGTCTTATTAGGACTTATTGCTGAAGATGTTCACTTTTGTCCTTTTGTCTCCCATCTTCTCCTCCTCCTCGTCTTGATCCTCCTCCCTGTCCTCCTTCTCCACCACCTCCTCCACCTTCTCCTTCTTCTTTTCCTCTTCATCTTTCTCTCCCTTCTCTTCCACACCCCTACTGCTGCTACTCCTCCTCCTCCTCCTCCTCCTCCTCCTCCTTCTCCTCCTCCTCCTTCTCCTCCTCCTCCTCCTCCTCCTCCTCCTCCTCCTCCTCCTTTATTCTCCCACGCCTCCTCTACCCTCCCCTTCCCTTTCCTCCTCCTCTCTTCATCCTGTTTGTCTTTGTGTGCTCCTCTCTTCGCCTGCCCTGGCCTCTCGCTCCTTTGTCGCATTGCCAGTCAGTCAGTTAGTCAGTCGCGACGGCAACCCATCGGGCGCGTTTTCCCGCCATTTTCTCTCATTAAAGATGTCACGCCTTTCCGTCGTCGTCGTCGTCGTCGTTGTTGTTGTCGTCAGCGTCGTCGTCGTCACTGTCGACGTTGTTGTCGTAGTTCCCGTTCGTTACGCGGAAGAGTTAGAGAACGAGGAAAAAGAGGAGGTGGGAATAGGAAGAGAAGGAGAAGTAAGAGAAAGAAGAAAGGAAAAGGAAAAGAAGATGGAGAGGGAGAAAAGGATAGAGGAGGAGAAGGATTAGGAAAAAGTGTAGAATGAGGAGGAGCAAGAGGAAGAGAAGGAGGAGGAGGAATAGGAAGAAGAGGAGGAAGAGAAGAACTCTAACTGAAAGTGGAGAAAGAAAAAGAGAAGGAGGAGGAGGAGGAGAAGGTGGAAGAGGAGGAGGAGAAAAAGGAGGAGGAGGGGAGGACAGTGTTTTGTTGGGATAAGTGTGAATATCTTTCATCTCATCCGCCAGGGGCTCGTTTTGCATCTGAATGAAATCGTCGGGCTTCAGTCATTATAACAGATCAGTTAAGCCGTATTTGACCCCTTCTAAACTAAATAAAATCGCCTGACCTCGGACTAAACAGATCTACAAAGGTGATGTGCATGGTTTAAAATAAGAAAATCCACGAATACAAAAGAAAAAACGAATAAATAAAATAAACGAATAAAACCGTGTTTGCTAAAGGGAAAAACTCAATTTAGGCTCTTGTAGCTTCGGCCCAGACTCTTTGTATGGATACATGGCCCCCTCCCCTCAGGAGAGAGAGAGAAAAAAAAGAAAAGGTTTGGTAAAAGGAAAAAATCAAATTTGGACTCTTCCAGGACCCCCGAGGCGTCATTTTCTCCCTTTGGTGCGACATGTGATGGCCACGCGTCCTTGCTACGGAGGGCTGCCAGATGATACAAGGCCCGGGTGGTAGAGAGAGAGAGAGAGAGAGAGAGAGAGAGAGAGAGAGAGAGAGAGAGAGAGAGAGAGAGAGAGAGAGAGAGAGAGAGAGAGAGAGAGAGAGAGAGGAGAGAGAGAGAGAGAGAGAGAGAGAGGGAGGGAGAGGACGCAGTACAAGAACAATATTTCCTCTTGCTTCTCCTCCACTCGTTCCCTCTTCTTTTTCATTTTTTATCCTCCCCTTTTCTACGTCTTTTTTTTTCTTCTTCTTTTCCTTCTTCTTTTCCTTCCTCCTTCTCCTCCTCCCTTTTCTTATATTTCAGCATCACATTCTTTTCTTTGAAGGCTGTTCTTACCAGGGGGGAGAGAGAGAGAGAGAGGAAGGGAGGGAGGGAAAGAGAGAGAGAGAGTGAGAGTGAGAGGCTATCACCGTCAGTTTTCAATACGGCTTTCCCTCAATTGGTTTTCCTCTCCATATATGTGATATAATGCTTCCGACCCGTTGCCTCAGCGCAAGGAAGAGTCTTGCAGGAGACACAAGGGGGCAACTTGGTTCATTGAACAGAAATCGTAAAGTACAGTTGGAGGATAACGTTCGTCTTCAATCGCGTTAGTATGTGTTTGTATTATCCATTTCACTGTGGGGCATCATAGAAAGGAGATAGGGTGACCTCTCGCTGTTGTTGTCGTTTCCTAGACTGTCTGGCCGAGCAGTTCCCGTCTCCCTGAGGAACGCCACGTCTGGAATAGCGTTTTCGAAAACACAAATCCAATATAGAGTATATTTGTGTTTACTGTTGTTGTTGTTTTTGATTAGTTAACCAATGCTTCTATCCTTGTGGACAATCTTGTGACATTTCTTTCTCGAGAAAATGCCTTACGAAACTGATTAAGATATTGTGCTATTAGACCAAATATTTTTTTTTAAAGTGTATCGTGGGATTAGACAGGGAAAACATTACCTCAACCCTCTGTGCACAACAACCACGCTAACGAGCTAGCAAGACAGTCTGGAAGTCTAGACAGACATTAGACAGAAGGAGAAGAACTCTGCAGACCGCAGTCGACCGGAATCTAGCATTCCGGTTAAAAACAAAAAATGTTGCGACTGTTTCTCCAAGTTCGAATTTTCTTTTCGCGTATTTTGGGAGTTCGCGGAAGTGTAGGAACCTATTGTCGTGAGTCTGTGTGGACTTGTGTGTTTTCATGTTTGTCAATGCGCCTATAACGTTCTTATGAGATGAGAGATATTGTGTTTCATTGTATAAATCAGTTACGCTATGTGCATTTGTCATGATGGTTAAATTTTGTGTGTGTTTGTGTGTGTGAATATGTGTATGTGAATATTGTGTGTGTGTATATGCGTATGTGTGTGTGTACGAGTATGTGTATGTGAGTGTGAATATTGTGTGTGTGTATGTGTGTGTGCATATGTGTATGTATGTATGCGTACGTGCGCGCGCGCGTGTGTGTGTGTGTTTGTGTGTATGTGTGTATGCGAGTGTGTGTATGTATGTACATGTATGCATACACGTGTACATGCGTATATGCGCGCGTGTTCCCTCATGTATGTATGTAAGTATGCGTTCATGTTTTTCCTTATCTGTGGGGACGTGAAACAGGAGCTCCACATAAAGAAGAGAGGGAGCTCGATCTGTAGGGTAAGTGTTATTGTGTGGAAAGGGGCGTCTGGTCCAAAGGACTCTGTGTTTGGTATTTGATATCTGTCCTGAGTTAGATGACAAGAGATAGTCAAAAAAAAAAAAAAAAAAGGACAAAGAGAGAGAGATGCCCGTCGGCACGTTCATTTCATTTGATTTCATCTTATTTCATTTTATTTTATATATATTTTTGGGGGTGAGCGGGGTGGAGGGTATGTCAAGGCAGGCACACACATGTACCGGTCGGGTTGTAATGTACAGTTAACTTCACTTCTAAGTACTACACTGTTCTAGTTCAGGTTGGAGACGATCGATGTAAAAGAAAAAAGAAAAAAGAAAAAAAAAAGAGGGAACAGAACATAGGGTCCGTGCATGGCACAGCACCTAATGTTCTGCTCGGGGAATTTGAAACCCGGACTGCAGCTTTCAAAACAATGCAGTCTTTTCTTCCGCAGCAGCCATTGTTACCAAATTCGAAATTGGGCCTCAGGTCAGACAAGAAAATGCCTAAGAAAATTTTGTTTCCAAAAGTTTACCCCCAGACGGAGCAGCTGCCTCCTCCTCCTCCTCCTCCTCCTCCTCCTCCTCCTCCTCCTCCTCCTCCCCTCCTCCTCCTCCTCCTCCTCCTCCTCCTCCTCCTCCTCCTCCTCCTCCTCCACTTCCTCCTCCTCCTCTACCTCCACCTAGTCCTCCTCCATTTCCTCCTCCACTTCCTCCTCCATCTCCTCCACCCCCTTCCTCTCCTCCACCCCCTCCCTCTCCTCCACCCCCTCCTCCTCCATCTCCTCCACCCCCTTCCTCTCCTCCACCCCCTCCCTCTCCACTCTTCTTCCTCCTCCTCCTCCTCCTCCGCCTCCTACTCTTCCTCCTCCAGTTCCTCCTCCTCCTCCCCTCCTCCTCCGCTTTCCTCACACATACACACACAGGCAAACACACAGACAAACACACACAAACACGCACACATACACACACACATACACGCACACACACACACACACACATACACACACACACACACACACACACACACACACACACACACACACACACACACACACACACACACACACACACACACACACACACACACACACACACACACACACACACACACACACACACACACACAAACAAACACACACATACATACATACATACATACATGCGTGCATACACACATACATACATACATTCAATCGAGCTCAACTCAACTTTCGTTACGTTAATAATCTCGACAATGAAATTGCCCTTTCTTGTCAGCCCGACTCTCGTTAAGTCTTTCTCCACGACGTTTCCTGCAGGAGAGCAACTGAAGAACCTTAAAAAAATCGAGGCAGATCACAAGCAATAGAATAGACTCCGATGACCATATAACCAACATAGTTAGACGAGCACATGATTTGTGAGAAAACGTCCAAATAGCCAATGTATTTAGTCAACTTCTCCATCAGTTCCTTGCTAAACAATGACCTCTCCCAAACGTTGCTACGTCTTTTCTGCAAACTTCTTAATCTCGTGTCTCCGCTTTCTGTGGAGTCGATGTTCCACGCTTGTCATTTCTCGTGGTGTGATTGAAAATACCCATAATCAAACTCGATCAAAAACCTCATTCTCCTCCTCTTCTTCCTCCTCTTCTTCCTCCTCACCGGGTCCTCTTCTTTCCTACTCCTCCTCCTCCTCCTCCCCTCCTCCTCACCGGGTGCTCTTCTCTCCTCCTCTTCCTCCTCATCCTCTTCCTCTTCCTCTTCTCTCCTCCTCCTCCTCTTCCTCTTTTCTCCTCCTCCTCCTCCACCTCCTCCTCACCGGGTCTTGTTCTCTCTTCACACATCCTGTCGCGTAACAACACTTCAAGTGTAGTGAGCGACCACTACTCCGTCCTCGTCCGATGTCCTGCCCCCACCCCCCCCCACTTCTTCTCTCACCACGTTTCTTCGTTATTATTATTATTATTATTATTTTGTCTTCGCACGCTTTTCCTTTTTGTGGTTTTACATTTGTTAGTCATGTTCTTTACGTTTTCTCTTAGTTTCTCTTCCCTCTCTCTCTCTCTCTCTCTCTCTCTCTCTCTCTCTCTCTCTCTCTCTCTCTCTCTCTCTCTCTCTCTCTCTCTCTCTCTCTCTCTCTCTCTCTCTCTCTCTCTCTCTCTCTCTCTCTCTCTCTCTCTCTCTCTCTCTCTCTCTCTCTCTCTCTCTCTCTCTCTCTCTCTCTCTCTGCCCCCCTCTCTCTCTGCCCCCCTCTCTCTCTCCCGCTCTCTCTCTCTCTCTCTCTCTCTCTCTCTCTCTCTCTCTCTCTCTCTCTCTCTCTCTCTCTCTCTCTCTCTCTCTCTCTCTCTCTGTGTGTGTGTGTGTGTGTGTGTGTGTGTGTGTATGTGTGTGTGTGTGTGTGCGTGCGCGCGCATCTCATCTTCGTTCTCACCTTAGAGACATCGGTTTTCCTTAGCCGGAAGCAAATCTATAGAATAGGTTACCGATTTGAAAGGAGGTAATTGGCTATTAGGGTAATAGGTGCCCTCGTCCTCTCCCCCTTTCCTGCTGGCCATGGTTTCCGGCCGGGAGGTTCTCAGGGTCTCTACTTCGTCTTCGTCTTCGTCGTGGTATCGTTTCCTCCAAGGGTTCTTTTGTCACCGGTTCTTCACCTGGTAACCCATACACGTGCGTACACACGTGTACTCTAAAGTACATATGTGCTCATATAGTCTAGAGCAGGGGTTCTTAACCTTTTTTCTCCAATTACCCACTTTTTAGTGAGCCAACTCTCCATTTCCCACCACAGCATCGGTCTTTGACAAATTCGATTTTAACCCATACAGTGTTTAGTTACTAAACACTGCATGGGTTAAAATCGAATTTGAATATTTACAAATTCACGAAATGTGACAACAAGAAGACACCAGAAACAAACAAAAAGAAACAAAAACACATCGATTAAAAAAAAAAAAAAAAAAAAAAAAAAAAGGACGGTGGTTCTTCTGTCCGACCGGTCATTCCCCACTTGGCAACTCCGCCATTCCCCACCAGTGGGGAATTCCCCACCAGTGGGGAATTCCCCACAGGTTAAGAACCACTGGTCTAGAGCATGTGTGATTACGTGTAGTCTAGCCTAAGGTGTACACATGGATTCTCAACACGTGAGTACACGTGTAATTTAATGCATGTGTGTGCACATATAGTCTAGAACAAGTGTGTATACTTGTAGTCTAGGGCATGTGTGTACACGTGTAGTCTAGTATCAGGTGTGCACATGAATTCTCAACACGTGAGTACACGTGTAATTTAATGATTGTGTGTACACATATAGTCAAGAGCAAATGTGTACACTTGTAGTCTAGTCTCGTGTGGACATATGAAATTTTCTACACGTGTGTACACATGTGTACTCCAAAGTACATGCGTGCACATGTAATCTGAAGCATATGTATACAAGTAGTCTAGTCTCATGTGTACATAAGATTACAACACGTGTATATGTATAGTTTAGTGAACGTAAGTACGCATCTAGTCCATTGCACGTGTGTACATGTGTGTATGTACTCTTGTGTGCGTGTGTACAATTGTGTGTATTCTAGTACACGTGTGCACATATAAAAGGCTTTAACTGTTTGTGTTTACTTTTCATTTCAGTTTTACGTTTTCTGTTGTGGTTGTCTTCTTTCTCGTTCATTTTCCCTCTTTTATTGGATCTCTCTTTTTTTTTTTTTTTTTTTTTTTTTTTTCTCTTCGCGTTTCTTGGGACTTTCCTATCTTCTATCTTCGTCCTCACAGGTTTTTCTCTGTTTGTCTTTCTTTTTTATTGTTTTACATTTGTCAGTCTTGTGCGCTATCTCTTCTCTCCTTTTCTCCTTCGCTGCCACTCGCCCCTCTCTCTCTCTCTCTCTCTCTCTCTCTCTCTCTCTCTCTCTCTCTCTCTCTCTCTCTCTCTCTCTCTCTCTCTCTCTCTCTCTCTCTCTCTCTCTCTCTCTCTCTCTCTCTCTCTCTCTCTCTCTCTCTCTCTCTCTCTCTCTCTCTCTCTCTCTCTCTCTCTCTCTCTCTCCACTCTCTCTCTCTCTCTCTCTCTCTCTCTCTCTCTCTCTCTCTCTCTCTCTCTCTCTCTCTCTCTCTCTCTCTCTCTCTCTCTCTCTCTCTCTCTCTCTCTCTCCCCTCTCTCTCCCTCTCTCTCCACCCTCTCTCTCTCTCTCTCCTCCTCCTCCTCTCTCTCCACCCACTCTCTCTCTCTCTCTCTCTCTCTCTCTCTCTCTCTCTCTCTCTCTCTCTCTCTCTCTCTCTCTCTCTCTCTCTCTCTCTCTCCTCTCTCCTGCAACTTCGTTCTCATTTTCTTTTGGAAAGCGCACGCCACGAGGCGCTTAACTACGACTGAGGCCGTTACCTTTGTCCTATGTACTTGGGTTTCCAGGCCAAGGAGTCATCGCTGGTGACTGTTGGATACGAAAGCGGGTCTTCGTTATACGAGGTGCGATTGAAACCAACCAACTACTCGGCACGTTATGAATGGCAGAGTTTTCTCCCTGTTGGGAATCTCTGAAAATCGGAAGTCTTTCAACATTGGGAACAAAATCACCCTTCGAAAGTATACTCCACCTTACCCTCACCCTTACCCTCCACCTTCCCCCTCACCCTTACTCTCACCCTCACCCTACACCTCCCCCTCCCCTCACCCTCACCCTCACTCTCCCACCATTTTTCATTCCCCCTCACCTACCCGTCCGCTCTCTTTGACTCTCCCTCTGCCTTCCCCCTCTCCCCATCTCCCCCTTTCCCCGTCCCCTTCCCGACATGGGAGCCCCAGGGCTATTTTGTATGGAGATCAAGCGCGTCTTGCCTCTCGGGATATTCCACCCGAAGGGGGGGATAGCCTAACTCTGTACATTCATCCAAACGCCGGCAGCAATAGGATGGGGAGTGGGAGAGTCTAATAGGCAGAGAGAGAAAGAGAGAGAGAGAGAGAGAGAGAGAGAGAGAGAGAGAGAGAGTGAGAGCGAGAGAGAGTTTTAACTTCTTCCACTTTCAGCATCAAATGATAAATGAAGACAACAATATTGCCCATTTCTTCCACCAGTTGGTAGAATTTGTAGGGCCTCTTATTCTTAGGATATTATTTACCAAAGACTCAAGACCTTGAAAACCTCCCCAGCAACTTTCGTCAACTACCAAGGACTCTTAAGAGATATTGAAGACTTCAGCATAATGGTTACCAAAGAGTGTGAGACGTTGAAGACCTCAGCATAACAGTCACCAAAGAGTATTGAAGTCTGAAGACCTCTCCAGCAGAATAGTCACCAAAGACTCTTACAGACCTTGAAGACTTCGTCATAGTTGTTACTGAAGTCATGGAACCTGAAGACGTACCCAGCAGAATAGTCACCAAAGACTCTTGAGACCTTGAAGACCTCGTGATAAGTCATCAAATAATCTTGAGACCTTGAAAATCTTCTCAGCGTAGTAGTCACCAAAGACTCTTAGAAATCTTGAAGACCTTCTAACCATAATAGTTACAGAAGACTCTTGAGTGTTTAAAGACCTCAGCATAATGGTCACCAAAAGAGTCTCAGGATAATAGTCACCAAAGAGTAGATCTTGAAAACCTCAGCAAAATAGTCACTAATGGGTCTTGAGAGACCTTGAAAGCCTTCGCAGCATAATAATCACCCAAGACCCTTAGAGATCTTGAAGACCTTCTCATCATGATATTTACAGAAGAGTTTTGAGACCTTGAAGACCTCAGCATAATGGTCAACAAAGTCTCAGGATAATAGTCACCAAAGAGTCTTGAGACTTTGAAGACCCCTTCAACATAGCAATTCCCTTATTAAAGACTTTCCTAAGATAATATCAAGACAGTCTAAAGAGCGTCAATTAAGAGATACACCTCCGAATTCGCAAGTAAGCCTAACGAAGCTAATCAAGCGTTTGGGAATCTTCACCAAACGTTTCTGAAGCTGCTGGCTCGTCGCGACCCCACTGCACCGCTTAGCCTTATTCTCGTAGCAGCCACACACAGGCCGCACGTTACAATGGAGTGGAGGAGACTGCAAGAGACCATAAGGCCTACACTATGCAGTTCCATGTCCCTTACCACCTATCATCCCCATCCATAAAGTTGCCTAACTTTCTCTTAAAACAACCAATGGTTTCATCGCTCACTACATGGTTACTAAGACTATTCCATTCGTTAACCACTATGTTGGTAAACCAGTTCTTGCCTATTTCATTCTTAAATCTAAATTGGTCCAATTCAAACTCATTACTACAAGTCCTACCCTGCTGTCTTAATATAATACCTGGTCTGCAACACCCTTTTTAAAGCCCTTGAACCATTTGAATACTTATGTCAGATCCCTCCGCAATCTACGTCTTTCCAGAGATTGTAAGTTTAGGTGCTTAAGCCTGTCTTCGTAAGATAAATTTCTGAGCCCTCGTATCATTTTGGTCATTCTCCTCTATACTGATTTTGTTTAAGCTAAGCGCTTAAGGGTCATTTACATGATCAAACGGTTTGTAAAACACTGTAAAACGTAATTTCAAACACTTATTTGACAAACCGGGTTTGACAAATCGTTTGACCGTTTAAATGACCCTTAAGGTCACACGGGTTACTTTTGGCTAAAACTTGAATTTTTTAGTTCTGGCTAGACGCCAGATGATTTTATTCAGCTAAGGTATCGAAGCGGTTAGGACCATCTCGAGTGATCATTTTGCTTCTGTAACGCTATTTTGATATTTTATTTTGGCTAAACTACGATCGATTTGATTAATCCTATGGAATACCACTGTGGCGAGAGAACGGGAAGAAGATAAAACTATATGTACGTACTTCATTCTGGGAAGCCGTGAGTGATTCTTTTCATTTCAGCCAACATTGGGTCGCCTCCTCACCTGGGTAGCGCTCTCTGTAACCAACGCAGGAAGCTCGCAGCGGGTCCCGGGAATCGAACTTAGGACCCCCTGCTCATGAGTTGAAGACGGTGTCTAGTGGGCCACCGCGCGGCCTAAAAGAAAACACAATATAATAGAATAGAATAAAATACAACAAAATAGAAATAAAGTGCGGATGGAGTTGATAGCAGGGCAGGAAGTACAGGAAGTCGGTGATGTCTGTATTACCCATTGTGCCACCGTCGCCCATTATCATGAGTGACACTTGTGTGACACTCGTCACTCGCTGGCCAAGTGACACCGGTGCTCCCGACAAAGTTGTCGAAATCAATTCTTCTCCCCTTCATTCAGGAATCATGGGGGTTTGGGGGGGGAAGCATAATGGGTGGAGGGGTTGTTGTGCCTCCATTGGCGTGGCTAAGGGGGGCATTTTGGTTGTTAAGTCGTGGATATACGAGTATAAATGTATGAATTCGAGTCAACAAAGGTTGGTGCTCCAGTTTCAGCTCAACTTCATTCTAAGGGATTGAACTCATTACATTGAAAGAATAATG
The DNA here is from genome assembly GCF_046742065.1 of Oratosquilla oratoria. NCBI lineage: Eukaryota > Metazoa > Arthropoda > Malacostraca > Stomatopoda > Squillidae > Oratosquilla > Oratosquilla oratoria. Next base: position 26,432,620 of record NC_134818.1, on the reverse strand, counting down.
ATATTAATAGTAATAAACATATAATAACAATAATAGTAATAATAACAATAACAAAAATAATGGTAAGAACAACAACAACAACAACAACGTCTTCTATCCACTAAAGACAAAGTTATCATTTTCATAAAAAAATACAAATAGTTAAAGAAATTATGTAGTTAGAGGAAGTAAAAGATAGAAAGGGAATATAAGAGAAGAAAAAGGAGAGGGTTGAAGGAAAAGAAAAAGGACAGAAAATGAAATGAAATAGAAGGGAGAGAAAGGAAAGGAAAACCTTAACAAGGAAAGAAAATGGGTAACAAAGAAAGAAAAAGAGAGAGAGAGCAGGAAAGGGGAGGAAGGGGGAAGGCTTGTGAAAGGGAAGAAGAAAAAGAGCAAGAATAATAATAACAGGAGCCAGTCCGTTCAGGTTGCAACAGAGAGATTGAGAGTGGGAGTCGGGAAGGTGGGAGGAGGAGGAAGAAGAGGAGGAGGAGGAAGAAGAGGAGGGGGAGGAAGAGAAAGCGGAGGAGGAAGAATCTAAGGAGGAAGAGTAGGAGGAGTAGTAGTAGTGATCAATGTAGTAGCAATAGAAGGAAGAGGAGGGGTCGAAAAAGGAGTGATAGTTATAATGGTAGAAGTAATTGGAAGAGGAGGCACAGGGGAGGAAAAAGAATAGTATAAATAATGTTAAAAATAATAATAGTAGGAGGAGGAGGAAGAGGAAGTTAGGAGGAGGAGGAAAGGAAGAGTAGAAATAGTAGTTGTAAGAGGAGGAGGAGGAAAAGGAAGAGTAGTAGTAGTAGTAGTAGGAGAAGGAGGAGGAGGAGTAATAGTAGTAGTAGTAGTAGTAGTAGTAGTAGTAGTAGTAGTAGGAAGAGGAGGAGAAGAAGAAGAAGTAGCAGCTGAGGCAGAGGGGGATGAAATGTTCCACCACGGCATCAGATGTCCCCCGCTTCGGAGGCCCAATTCAGAACCAGGATTTGTGTGCAATAACAAGGTGCACACGGTGTGTACGTGTTACGTGTACATGTGCTCGTTCTGTGTACATCCTGCGCGGAGAACATGTGTACGTAGGATGTATTTAGTTTGAGAGAGATATGGTGGAGGATGGTGTAATGAGGGTTGGGCTGACAAGAAAGGCCAACTCCATTGCTGTGTGTGTGTGTGTGTGTGTGTGTGTGTGTGTGTGTGTGTGTGTGTGTGTGTGTGTGTGTGTGTGTGTGTGTGTGTGTGTGTGTGGTGTGTGTGTGTGAGTGTGTGTGTGTATGCATCTGTGTGTGTATGCATGCGTATGTGTGTGTGCGTATATGTGTGTGTATGCGTATGTGTGCGTGTATGCGTATGTGTGTGTATGCGTATGTGTCTATGTATGCATATGTGTGTATGTATGCGTATGTGTGTGTGTATATGTGTATGCGTTAGAGAGAGGAAGGGAGGGCAGAAGAAACATGTATAAGAAAGACAAAAGTTATACAATTTTGAAACAATAGAATAAACAAACGAAGTGATAAATGATAAACAGGAACATAATAAGAATGAAAAGAAGGAGCAAGAAGTAGAGGAGCACCAGAAAAAAAGAGGAGGAGGAAGAGTAAAAGAAGAAGAAGTAGGACGACGAGGAGGACGAAGAGGAGGAGATACGGAAAGAATATTTCATGCTGGAGATGGCGAGGGCGGGGGAGAGGAGAAGGTATGTGTTGAACAGGAATCCATTATTCTAAGTGCAAGATCACGTACACTTCTCGCCTTCAAAGGATAAAAAACGAGCCAAGTCCCTTGGCCACCTAACCATGCAGCCCCTATACGTATATATTCTATCGGTGACGGATCCTGGGAAGGGTGGGTGGGGTGAGAGAGGAAGGAAGGGGAAGGGGAGGGGGTAGTCCAATCTGTATGGTAATGGTGCAACGTGATCGCCTTTCCCACCCCCCATCCACCATCCACCTCCACCTCCACCCGGATAAGCGCGAATTTTTGTTAGAAAAAAATCTCATTGTGTCGACATTTCAAACTCGCTCGGGATTGTCGCCTTCTTTTTCTTCTTCTTTTTCTTCTTCTTTTTCTTCTTCTTTTTTCTTCTTTTTTCTTCTTTTTTTTTCTTCTTTTTTCTTCTTTTTTCTTTTTTCTTTTTCTTCTTCTTTTTCTTTTTCTTCTTTTCTTCCTTTTCTTTTTCTCCTTCTTTTCTTTTTCTCCTTTTTCTTTTTCTTCTTTTCTTCCTTTTTTTTCTTCTTTTTCTTCTTCTTTCTTCCCTTCTTTCTTCCCTTCTTCTTCTTCTTCTTCTTCTTCTTCTTTCTTCTTCTTCTTCTTTATTCTTCTTTCTTCTTCTTTCTTCTTCTTCTTCTTCTTTCATCTTCTTTCTTCTTCTTTTTCTTCTTCTTCTTTCTTCTTCTTCTTCTTCTTCTTCTTCTTCTTCTTCTTCTTCTTCTTTCTTCTTCTTCTTCTTCTTCTTCTTTCTTCTTCTTCTTCTTCTTCTTCTTCTTCTTCTTCTTCTTCTTCTTCTTCTTCTTCTTCTTCTTCTTCTTCTTCTTCTTCTTCTTCTTCTTCTTCTTCTTCTTCTTCTTCTTCTTCTTCTTCTTCTTCTTCTTCTTCTTCTTCTTCTTCTTCTTCTTCTTCTTCTTCTTCTTCTTCTTCTTCTCCTTTCTTCTTCTTCTTCTTCTTCTTCTTCTTCTTCTTCTTCTTCTTCTTCTATCATTATTTTTATTGTTATTATTCCTCCACCTCCTCTCCTTTCGTCTTCTTCGTCCTCTTTGAGTTTTCGTGTTTCGACGGTGGACATCTCCTAATTTCCTTCAGGAGACCAATTCCCCAGACTATCATGACGCCGAGTGTAGTAGATGTTGTCATCGATAAGAAAAGACGATAGCGAGGTGGAAGCTGCAAATTGGTACCCTCAAGCTCAGCACTGTGTGGAGGAGGGGTGGGCCAGTAGCTAAAGTACCCTGCCCACGTCATCAAGATCACATGGTGGAGATCTGAGTCGATGATTATCGTTTATGCGTGGAATTTAGTCACTTTTACAAGTTCCACTAGAATCCATTCCCGTGGTCACTGTAGGACGTTATAAAATTGTAATGATAATAAAATAGTAATAATGGTAATGATGATAATGATGCTAATAATAATGATGCTAATAATAATGATGCTAATAATAACGCTAATAATAATGACGCTAATAATAGTAATGACGCTAATAATAAGGACGCTAATGATAATAATAATAGCAATAATAATAATGATAATAATATCAATAGTAATAATAGTAATAATAATAGTAATAATAGTAATAATAATAGTAATAATAATAGTAATAATAATAATAAAATTGATGATGATCCCCAGAAGTTGGTGGAGTCTGTGCGACACATGGAAGAGCTTTTGGGTGGGCTTTGTTCAGTAGTGGACTTATAATGACAGATTGATTGATGGATTGATTGTGATAGATGGATCCTTCACGAGATGGTCTCCTGGGTGCAGATGACCTCATCGAATCCCTTCATTATGTTCACATACTTCATCGATTTAGTTATGTTTGTCGACAGGCGATTTCATTCAGTACTAAGAACGACACTACAGGAAGGATAGTATGATGGACCAGTGGAGCACCGCTGATTGGTATCAGGTACTGGTACTGGTATCAGGTATCCGGTTCCGACGCCGCCTTGCGTGTTTGGCTACCTCGCCCAACCTTCTCTTGATGTAGACTGAATCTGTCGTGTAGTATCTCTTTGTAGATTTATTTATCTCTTTGTAGATTTACTTATGTCCCCATCTGTATTCACTCCATCCTTTCTTCCATTTACTCGAAAAAGTGAGGAAAAAGTTGAGAGAGGCTTTTGTGTAGTAGTGACCAACACCAAGTGACTAGTTCATTAATTGATGGATGGATTGAGGGATTTAGGGAAGGAGACGAAAGCTTTACTGCTGGTCGATGTAATTTAGCACCCAGGGTAAATGGTGGTCATTAGTAGCGGACTTCGGAAATCGAAAAACCAAAATATGTTTCAAGTTGCCTCTCTTGACGCTGGTTTTTTTTTTTTTTTTTTTTTTTTTTTTTTTTTTTTTTTTTTTTTTTTTTTTTTTTTTTTTTTTTTTTTTTTTTTTTTTTTTTTTTTTTGCGGGGTTGCCATCCGCCCGAGACTCAAATGGATTCCTCGTTTTCTTGATCTTATCTTTTCTTATCTGGATCACTTCTGCAGGAGACTTGCAAACTCCCTTCCTCCGAGAGACCCTTCGGGCGACAGGACGGAGACTTCTCGTAAAGTCTTTCCTGCAGTCAGAGGCAGGAAGCCAATTAGAGGAAGACATTTTGGTAACAGATGATGATAACTGGCTGGCAAGTACAGTGTTTACAAAGAAAGATGCGAATCTGAGAGAGGGAGAGAGAGAGAGAGAGAGAGAGAGAGAGAGAGAGAGAGAGAGAGAGAGAGAGAGAGAGAGAGAGAGAGAGAGAGAGAGAGAAGCGCTCGGATGCGACTGATCCACCTTTGCCCTATATATCCAGACATAAGATATTTATTTTTTTATCTATTAATTTTATATTTATTAGTTTAATGTATTTACTTATTTATGTTTTTATTGATTTATCTAATTTCACTATGCAAACGATATGTTACTTCCCTCTACCTCGCTCTTATCATTATCTCATCTATATTCAGAGATAGATTATAGATATATGAATAAGTAAATGAATAAGTAGATAAACATATGAATAAGAATAGATAATGAATAAATAAATAAGTAAATAAAGATGAAATGCCGATTTTTGCTCCCAAAAGATTTTCTTTCAAATTACTTCGAAAATTTTTAATTTTCTTAGTTTTCGTTTCCAGGAAACTTCACACACATCATTTGCCTTTTCTGAAATTCATTTTCCACACTCGTTAGTCAACAATGACTTATGTCTTTTTTCATTCAACCTCATTATGAACCTGTCGGCTTCTTGTTAAGAACATAAGAATGGAGGAGTCTGCATGAGACCATAAGGCCTACACTTGGTAGTTCCATGCCCATTACCACCTGTCATCCCCATCCATAAAGTTGTCTAACCTCCTAAATCAACCAATTGTTTCAGCCCTCACTATATGGTTACTACGTCTATTCTATTCGTTAACCCCTCCACTGGTAAACCAGTTCGTGCCTGTCAGCTTCTTGCCCTGTTCCACAGAAGTCAATTAAGTATTTCCTTTGTCTAAATTTACCTTTGTTCTGGAATGAAATCGGCAGGAGGGAGCCACAACACAATCCTTTAAAGTTGTGATGAAGTTGTTAAAATCCTCTGTTCAGTGTTAAGCATTGGAGTCATTTATTTATTCATTTATTTTTATTTATAAATCTATATATTTATTCATTTGTTTATATTCATTTATATACACTTTTTTTCAAGAAACAGTCCAAATCTTAACGTCTTTTGCCCTTAATGTATCCACAGTATCATGTAACTCCCTTGATGACGATTGATAAATTCTATTCAGATTGAACCGGTCAATTACAGACACGTAACTGACTCTTGGTTGGTGGGTCAGGGAGTGCCTTAATCCACATTTTTTTTTTTTTTTTTGGGGGGGGAGACTACGATGATACTTCTTGAAGAAATATCTGGTTGTCGCTACAGACGATTCTTTTCAGCAGACGGAGGTCCCAGCTAATTTCGGCTAACTCTTAGATCTTTTGTTCATTAACTTTTACCGACCTCAGTACACCCTGCAGTTAGGTCTAGGTAGTGTAGCAGGTCCTGTACATATGGTCAAAGGGACTACAGCCGCTACATTACATTACCAAAAGTAACAGAATTTTCCAACAGTCCCTGAATTCTATTTTAGCATTTCAGGTTAAAGAGACGCTATCTTAGATTATGGTAATTACTCAGAAATATTGTATTATGGTTGTCGCCAGTCGATTTTAATAGCGTGGGGGGGGGAATTCTCGATTCTTTGGACCACGTTGGAGGATGCAGACCGTGATTCCATGTTAGGGAAAATAAAAAGTTATAAAATAATAAGAGCGCTTTTGGCGTAGTGCGTAATCGTATTATCAAATGGAAAGAGAGGCTTACACGCTCACTCATACACATACCATCACGTTCTGTCCAGCCCAAACCACAAAAATCAGAGTGAAGCCACCAACAGATGTTAGAGACATCTTTGGGGTAGGTGGGGGGATGGGGGAGTAGGGGGAAGGGGGTGAGGGACAAGGGGTTGGGTTGGGATTAGGCGAAAGGGTAGGGGTGGGGTACGTTTTCCACAAATCATCTCAACGCTCAAGTTCAAATTCGTATGGACTATTTTACCAGCGCCTCTATCCTTATGGACAGTCATGCGCCAGATGATGTTACTCATGGACTTTGGATAATGTGAGGTGTTGATAGGTCGAAAGCCCGTTTCGTTTGAGGTTAAACCCATCAGCAGAATACAATCGTATGGTGCTCTCCAGAATAAAAACATTGAATTTCGTCGCTTCGTATGAATAAAATCGTCTGGCGGCAGCCAAATCTACAAGTCTTTGATAACAACGAAAAGGTTGAAGAGGCCGATTCAGAGAGTATTATCAAAAGTTATCACTATGAACATGATCTGTGAAAAAATTGCCGATCATAGAATTGTTATGAAATCAAAAGTTATTTAGATAATAACTGCGATTTTTTTTTTCCTCAAGGCAGCGTCGTCATTTCTTCACTGCTGTTTACCAAAACTTGGTACAGAGGTCCACATGCACCCGAGAATAATAGATAAACAAATAAACCCTGAATCTGGGCTTACTCCAGGGGTGATGTCCACAGGGTATCCGTTTATCACCCCGGGGTGGGGGTGAGGTGGGGCTGACCCTGGTACCTCTCCATTGGCAGTAATAGATCCTCCAGTGGGAGATTTCTCTCCACAGTTATCACGAAGTTGGAACAAAAGTTCAGCGTTATTGTTATTTGATGGAGACGCATTTGGCAACTCCAACAAATTCTGGCGCAAGTTTCGGAAAATGGATTTCGTGTTCTGCAAGAACACTCGCTGGTCGAGCGGGTTAGAGCGTCGCTACTTGCAGCAGAGGTCGAGGTGATGGCAGTTCGAACCCTGCCGCCAGCGAGTTGGACCAAGGGCATGTTTCATTAAATTCCACGCTACAAAGTCCTCTGTAAGGGCACCGTTCTAGCCTTCTGATAGAGGGAGTTTGCGAAGTTGAACTGAATCATCATCAGGAAGATAAATAGGATCCAAGAGTTTATGAAGAAGAATCCTGTTGAATGGCTCTAGATCATAAAAATGTAACAAATGTCTATTGTTGTCAGCACTAAACAGTTCTTTATTCTTCTAAATTAGGTAAAGAAGTGAAATAAGAAAGGGTTTGTTATCTGAGGACAGTTGAATGACACAAGACTGAAGATGTGCCAGATGTTTTTGTTGTATTCAATGGATATTTCTCTTTCTTTTTAGAGAGTTGATAAAGAATCACATTGAGAACAGATGGCCGTTTAGTTCTCTGTGTACTTTGGGTTTTGACATGCATCTCCACTTTCGAGGATGTTTGAATAAAAAAGACCATGAATGTGTCTTCAGCGACATGATCCAAAAACAAATACGTTTTATATCAACAGCCCCTACATAAGCATACTCAACGTAAAGAATGACAAAATACAGGTCTTCTTGTGCAAAATAAATAAACAAACATATAAATAAGTAAATAAATAAATTGATAAATAGTCTGCATAAACACACCATATACAGAAACACTCACCAGAATTATATTAAACAAAATAACACCCAATACATACTCGATCACACAAAGAAACCCAAAACATATTCAGTACCAAAATGCTGCGAGCTCGTTTAAATTCAAAATAAGTTTGCCCAGATACAGTAAACAAAAAACAGACTTAACGCAGACACTGGAGAAAAAGGCACAAGCTAAGAAGACAAAATGTTCCTTAATAGGGGTTCACTTGAGATGTACTGGCAGTATCGCTGGGAAAAAACGAGGTGTAATTCTCACATTGTTTAAGTTGGAATGAGAGAAAAGGAAGAATATGATAATAGTACAAGAAGTGAAGATTATCCACTTCCATGTCTAGCCACCTCGCTTTGCGGGTAAAGGCTAATTGGTATATATAATGATAATAATAAACAACAGAATTTCCAACGTGTCAGTAGTTGTCGGCATGTTCATTCCAATCACCAACACACTCAAGTTACTCGACTCGATGAAACAAAAGGGAAACGGTAAATTGACGTCAATATGAAATATCACAACTCAATATACCCAACCCAATCTAGCTCAGTCAAGCCCAACTCAACTCATCTCATCCCATCCCAACCCAACTCAAACTAACCCAACTCAACTGGACCTAATCCAAACCCACCCCCAACCCAGCCCAACCTAACCTAACCCAACCTAAACCCCCTGACCCATTCCAACTCAGCCCAACCCAGCCCACCCTAACCGATCCCAATCCACCCTAACCCAACCCAACCTTGCCCCACGCAACCATATTCAACCCAATTCAGCAACACACCATCACCACAACACCGGGAGGAGGGGAAGGTGATGTGGCTAAGAGGCCCAAAACATAAACATTCTTAGCGAATGGTGGTCACTGCTGGCGCTGGCATCAAAACACATCCAGGACGGACGACGGCGCTCGTGGGGCAACGGCATCAGGGGCAAGGCGTGTCTGACCCCCTCGACCTCCACCACCTCGTTGCCCTTTGGTGCAGGAAGGGCAGTCGAGGGACTCCGACCTCGAGGACAACAAGTTCATCTCGCTCGACCTTGAAGCGAGTCTCAACCGCCAGAGGCAGTGGCTTGGGAAGAAGAATAAGGAGAATTTTTTTTTTTTCTTTTTTTTTGGGGGGGGGGTCATTTTTGTTTTCCCGGCATCAGGTTCTTATTATCTTTTTCTTATTTTTTCAGAACTTAGGATAACCTAACTCAACTTAACCTAACCTGGTCAACCACATTTGGTATGCCTGTCGTACAGCCATGGTGTCAGCAAAACAAAAAGATCCCTTTTTTCATTATTATTCTTTTTTGTTTCACATTTTTTTTTATTTATCGTGGCTTTTCTATTTGTCGTGGCAGCTCACAACCCTTCGCAGCTGAATGAAGTCGCCTGGCGACAGAATAGATATAGAAACCCATCTGCGTAATCAGCTGGTTTGTTTTCATTGGGGAAGGTTGATAACACATATTCCTTCCACTTTCAGGTTCCCCCTCCACCCTCCCCTCCCGCTCCCTCCCTGTCTCATGTCCTCCCCCGCCTTCATCTCCCTCCTATCTCGCCCCCGTCTCACTGTCTAACCCTTATTTCTTGAACATTTCTTAAATCGTCCTCTAGAATTTCGTCAAGATTTACTTTGCATCCTGTTTACCGCGTGTGGGTGACAGCAACGTTGTTAGTATCCATATTGTCGTTAAATATGAAGCTTCCACATAAATCCTACGATATCCCACCCCCTCTCTTTCTCTCTCTCTGTCATATATATATATATATATATATATATATATATATATATATATATATATATATATATATATATATTTATATGTATGTGTGTGTGTGGACTGTTTCTATTCTAAATTGGTAACCGGCTGACCAGATATCGTTATGCATTGTATGGTTTTGCAGCCATAGGATTTATGATTGAATTGGATTGAGTGAGGAGATGGGAACTGGGCCGTAGCTGGCTCTGCTGGAGAAGATAATGGTGGTGATGGAAGTGGTGGCAGGGGAACCGGTGGTGATGATTGCGTTAGTGATGGTGGTGGCGGTGGCGGCGGCGGCGGCGGTTGTGGTTTGATTGAAGGGCGGAGACAATGTATTATGCCTTGTATGTTGTGTTCCGCACTGTTTATTGTGTTTTCCGGTGGGCAGGCTGAATGCTTTTTTTCGTAGTCTGTTTTCATGATGTCTGTCTTTTTCAATATATTTATGTGTTATGTCTTACTAAATTTTTTTAGTAGTACTGAGTTATTGTTATTTGATTTTTTCTTTAATACGTTTCTGTTTCAAAGTGATAGTGTCGCTTTACTCCTGTTTTAGCGCTCGTTACTCTTTCACACAAAGTTCATATGTAATACAGCCATCGATTCCTACATATATTTATATATATATATATTTATATATATGTATATATCTATATATATATATATATATGCATTTATATATATTTTATATACATATATATATGCATATATATATGCATATAATATATATATGCATATATATATATTTATATATTTCTATATATAATTATATATATGCATATATATATATATATATATGCATATATATATATATATATACATATATATATATATATATATATATATATATATATATATATATATATATATATAATTTATTTCGTTTCTTATTTTATTTCATTTTATTTATTTTTTTTACTTATATGGAGACCACTCAGGCTGCTGCTAACAATGATTCAATTTTTTGGAACTATCGTCATTCAAAAATAGTAACCATCCTTTGGACGGACTTGTTTATCGTCAAAGCTGTTACCAAACACAAAGACACATGGGACGTATTTGATTCTTTCATTTTTAATCGTTCAACTGTGTCTCCTATAGCATTTGTTCATTGTTCTCCGCTCTGAACCTCAATCATCCTCGCCAACGGGTATAGAGTCTGTTTATCTCTAATGAGTCATATGTACTGTCTGTATTGTCTGGTCTCTTCCTTCTCTTCCTCGTCATAGGTTCGAGTCCTGCACTTTTCTTCGGTCCCCATCGGCCGTAACTGCGTTCCACCTCTGTATTATCTAGGTCTCTGGCCTCTCTTCCCCCTCCTCGTCACAGGTTCGAATCCCGCACTTCTCTCTTGTTCCCAGCATTGACTGTGACCTGCGACAGTCCATGCCTGTACGGTAGAGGTGACGGTTTTGTCCGTAGCTACGCGCCTCCTGGCGTATACTCCTTAGGTTCTGTCTCCATACGCCATCGCTGGTCGTTGGGCTTGTCTGTGACGGAAGAACCCGAGTCTGTTGGCTTCACTGTCTATTTGTCCTCTTCTACGCCGTCATGATGACAAAGATTTATCTTTTATCGCATTATGTGCTGGTATAAGGCTTTAATACCCTGTTGCCTTGGAATGGTAGAGGTGCTAGTGGTGTAGGTAAAGGTAGTGGTGGTAATATAGTTGTAGTTGTGGTGGTGGCGGTAATGGTGGTGATAGTGGACTTGGGGGTGGTGGTGATGGCGGTGGTGATAGTAGTTTCTGTTGTTATTGTCTAGACGCTGCTGGACAATGTCTTCGTGTCGTTCTGCGAGGTCACGAGTGTACTTGGGTCCTGGTCTGGTTTATTGAGTTTTATTGGACTTATTTGTTCGTGGGCGTTGTCTGTTGAGCTCCATTAGGCGTACTTGTTTGTGGGCGTGGTGGACGACTATTGCTCGAACATCAAGTAAATGTCTTTACTAATATTGTCTTAGTTTATGTTTCGATTTATGTAAGTTTCTTTGAACCTCTTAGAATTCCGATGCTACACGTGAACGACCGGAGAAGTGTCTGATATACTATGTTTGTTATAAAAAAAAAATAATGCATATGGGGCTCTTTGTCTATTATTATGAAATGTGTATTTGCACATTCGACCTGCACGCCAGTGCCGGGCAAATAGAGTACTATATAATATTCTTGTCTCTATATGCCATGTTCATTGTGGTTGTGCACTGGGACCGCCCATAATAGATTACAGGTCCTTTCATGTGCAGTATGTGTTGCTACTTTGATATGCATTATATTTTTATGTGCGTATTCGTGTGCACTGTGGTGTGCGTGCCTCTATGGGCATAAATCCTATGGCCGCGTTCGCTCTTTTTTTTCTTGTTCGATCTCCTTTGTGTTGCTTGGAGGTTTAGTGCTTGTGTCGTCGGGTTCAGTTTTATACATAACTCCATTCAGTGTGTGTATGTGTGTGTGGGTGTAGGTGTGAATCAGTCTGTATATGTATTTTGGACTTCCAGTCTGAAAGAATTTATGTATGAGTGTGTGTGTGTGTGTGTGTGTGTGTGTGTGTGTGTGTGTGTGTGTGTGTGTGTGTGTGTGCGTGTATGTGTGTGTGTGTATGTGTGTGTGTATGTGTTTGTACATGCTTGTTTATTCAGTCTGCAAATATGTTTAGGACAGCCAGTCTGCGTGTGTTTGCGTGCGTGTGTGTACGTGTGTGTGTGTGTGTGTGTGTGTGTGTCTGTCTGTCTGTCTGTCTGTCCTAGCGCATGGGTCAGAGATGACGCCTTTTGCTGGCGTCTGTTTGGTCTCGTGCTGCACTGTGTGTTAGACTGTGTTGCAAACACGAACGCCCTGAGGGAATGGTAACAAATAGTCCTGACCCACTCCACAGATTTCACTACATAGCTATAACTAAGACTTCTACATATCTATCTACAAAACAGATTTACCATAAGGATAAGGCTATATAGAAAAATATATCGGGTAAATAGCATTAGGAGCTATGTTTGTGTTATAAGAAACCTTCAAAATGTTCGAGACTTTTGCTCGCAACTGTACGGGTATTTCGTGTGGGACTGCGAGGAGATAGGATCCTGTGTGTTATTGGAAAGGCATGTAGTCCAGGGCAGACCCTGTGATCATTCCCCCTCCCCTCCCCCCGATTTTTTTTTTTTTTTTCGTGTATAATTTTCATTTTCCTAGCAGGCAGGGCAGGGCACTTTTTTCTTTTTTCTTTCTTCTTTTTTCTTAACCGAGATTTGCATTCATTGTTTATGAAAAATTTTCACACCATTTTGTCTACGATTTTGTTCAAACTGTTCATAATGTAATTTGTGCCTCGTCTCATACGAATATAAAAATGAAGGAGATTGATAGAAACCATAAGGCCTACACAAGGCAGTTCCATGTTCATTACCACCTATCATCTCCACCCATAAAGTTATCTAACTTTCTTCCCTCATGATTCTAACTAAAGACCTAAAATCCTTCCGCAGAGACGATATCCTGGAGTCCTTAACTAACAATCCTCCTCCTTCTCTTTCAGTCCTCCGAAGTCAACATGACGACAGTGACCTCCGAACACAACGGCGCGGCCTCGGCCTCGGCTTCGTCGCGAGTCAAACGAACACATTCAGGGGCTGTCGCCAATGGATCAAGCCCGACTAGTCCTGTTAACAGTAAACAACCGCGGCAAGAACAGAAACCAAAGAGCAGGGCGAAGAAGTCTTGCTGCGCGAGGTATCATCTCAACTCGGCGTGGTCGGTGTGGTACAGCGTGGGCACCGTCCTCTTCTGCAGCTTCCTCGTCTACCGCGGCGTGCAGCGCTTCGTGTCCTACGCCGGGCTACAATGGCCGCAAGGTAGGGTTCTATTTTATTATCATCATCTTTGTTATTACTAATGTATTTGCCTTTCTTGTTTACTTGTGTGGTTGTTTGTTTGTCTATTTCATTTGTTATTTATTTATTTTTATCTATTCATTGTCTTTATAAATTATTCTGTAGATTTATTGAGATATTTATTTATTCATATATTCATCTAATCATTTATCCATTTATCTGTTTATTAATGTATTTATTCATTCATTCATTTTTTGCATCTGACCTCGTAAAACTGAGTCATGACACACGCACATACACACGCACGCACGCATGGACACGCACACATGCACACACACACATGCACACACACACACACATGCACACACACACATGCACACACACACATGCACACACACACATGCTCACACACACACATGCACACACACACATGCACATACACACACACATGCACATACACACACACACACGCACACACACAGACACACACACACAGACACACACACACAGACACACACACACACACACACACACACACACACACACACACACACACACACACACACACACACACACACACACACACACACACACTCACCATTTCACACTTTGAATTATGCACTGGAGCTCATGTATAACGAAAAGCACAGCTTTGGCCAACTTCCACGTGGAGAGAAAAAATAAATATATTCTGAATTTCACTATGTGTTGAATTTATGTAAGGACTTTAGGACATTGTAGCGAATTTAATTGTACAGCCTTTTCTCTAGCATCCACGTTTCTATGATAATTATGTTATGTTTAAAGAAAATGTTGAGTTCTGTTATTAGAATATTAATGCCTCTCGGCGCATTAGAAACTTAGAAACCTCCAGTTTGATAAGAAAGTATTAGACAAAAAGTTAGAGATTAGTTGTTGTTGTCTAAACTCAAAACCAATTACCTCTATTGGTTTTCATCCGCCTCTCGGCCTCTTCACTCCTCTCTTTCCCTCCCCTCTCTCCTCCTCTCTTTCACTCCCCTCTGTCATCCTCTCTTTCCCTTCCCTCTCTCCTCTCTTCTCCTCCCGCCTCCCCCCCTCTTTCCCTCCCCTCTTTCCTCCTCTTTTTCTTTCCCCTATTTCCTCCTCTTCTCTCCTCCTCCCTCCTCCTCTCTTTTCCTCCCCTCTCTCCTCCTCTCTTACCTTCCCTTCTCTCCTCCTCTCTCCTCTCCTCTCTACTTCTCTCTTCCCGTCATTCTATTTTGTCTTCCTGTGCCCAGCCTTTCAATTCCTTTTACCATTTCTGTCTTGTGACCTGCATTCCCCTTTATTGCGTTTGCCTCTTTCTCCCCTCTCTCCTCTTTTTTTTTTTTTTGTTCTTACCTAAGTCCTCTCCCCTCTTCTCTTCCCCTCGAGATCTCTCCTCCCCTACTCACTTCCCCTTCCCCTTTCCTTCCCCTCTTTCCTTCACAATCTCCCCTTCTTTCCTCTTTGTCATCAGGTGTTGTTCCTTTCGACTCTTTTCCGCCTCTTTCTGTTCTTCTTTTGCATCCTCCTGGATTCTTTTCTCTCTCCTCTTTTCCCCCTCTCTTTTCTCTTCCTCTCCTCTTGCTCTCTTTTCCCTTTCTCGATTCTTCTCTCCTCTGCTCTCTTTCTCCCCCCGTCTCGACTCTTCCCCCCTCTCGTCACTTTTCTTCTCTTCTTGCTCTCTTTTCTCTCTCTCGATTCTTCTCTCTTCCCTCGTTTACTCTCTTCTTTCTCCCTCTCGACTTTTCCCCTCTTTACCCTCTTCCATGCTCCTTGACCCTTTACACGCATTCCCCTCGTTTAACACCCCGATAGGACGGTGTACTTGAATGACTTTATTCTGGCTAAGGACAAACGAATTTATCAAGCTGAAGGTGAATTTTCATCTGATTGGGTTTCTAGCCCCTTCCCTCCCACCCCCTTCGCCCCTCAGCTACGGAGATCAGCTCAACGCCCTAAGGTGCTTAGAATCGCCTCTCTTTAGCCACAATGGATACGTAGTACTTTTCTCCTTCGTCTCCTTATTCTCTCTCCTCTCTAACTTCTCTCTCAAACATTTTCCCCTCTCTAATTACACTGGTCTTCCTCCTCGTCTCCTTTTACTTCTTCTTCCTTTCTTCGTCCCGTCCTCAGATCCCGTTCTCTTAAGGATTCTCTCACTCTCTCTCTCTCTCTCCTCTTTTTTTATCTTTTTTCTCTCTCCCTCCCTCTCTTCCTCTCTTCCTCTCTTTCTCCCTCTCTCTCCCTCTGTCTCCCTCTCTCCCTCCCTCCCTCTCTCCCTCTCTCTCTCTCTCCCTCTCTCTCTCTCTCTCTCTCTCTCTCTCTCTCTCTCTCTCTCTCTCTCTCTCTCTCTCTCTCTCTCTCTCTCTCTCTCAAAGAGTATGCACCGTCCTCATCTCAACTCAACCTGAATACTCAACTTTTACTTTGTTTGGTCCATTATTAATTGATCTAACTTCGTATATCTCTGTCTTTCTCCTCCTCTTTCCCCCTTCCTTCTCTCTTCCCCCTGCTCCTTCTCCTCTTCCACTTTTCTCCTCCTCCACTTTTTTCTCTTCCTGCCTCTTCTCTTCCTCCTCCTCCTCTTCCACTTCCTCCTTCTTTTCCACTTCCTCCTTCTTTTCCACCTTCTCCTCCCCTTTATTCCGCGAGTCTTAGACTCCCTTCCCCTCACCAGTCTTTCCGTGAGCTCCATTCCTCCTCATCCTCTTCATCCTCTTCCTTTCTTCCTCCTCTTACCTCCCATACTCCCCGAGTCATAGACTTCCTTTCCCTGTCCAGTCTTTCCGTGAGCCTCCTCGTCGTCCTCCTCCTCCTCCTCCTCCTCGTCGTCCTCCTCCTCCTCCTCCTCCTCCTCCTCCTCCTCCTCCCCTAGTCTTAGCATCCCTTCCCTTCACCAGCATTCACGTCAGCCTCCTCCCTTTTCCTTCCGAGGCATAGATGAAGACGAATGGCCTTTGCTCGCTCGACCACTTCGCCTTGTGACCCGTGCCGCCGCTCGAGGGCCGGGCCGAGCCGAGCCGCGCAGGCAGCCTCGGTCCGTCCTTCCCCGGCGCCGGGGTGACCCTCAGCCGCCGCCGAGCCAAATCAACACAAATGATTCTCGTCTTGCTGTACAGTCGTCGAACTAAGTTCGTCTGTCTCACGACCCCGAGATGCGTGGAGGATTGTAAATCCGACACTTGGCAGTCTTTGGGCTGGATAAAACGAAGAGATCTTATTCGGCTAAGGGGATATTCACGTTGAATAAGGCGTTAAACGATTTTTTTTTAGTATCAGGAGACTCCAGGTTTCACTTGTGATTGCTTGTCAATATATATCTATATCTGTATCTATATATACATACAAATACACACACATACACTCACCGGCGCCAGTCTCCGGGGTCCCTCCGAGCAAGCTCCCATGCAGCCACCCATCCTTCCTTCCCACTCCAAACAACTCTCGATAGGCTCGATCAGCTTACCTCAGCCATGAAATCCGTGGGCGTCCCTGTGATAATAATCAAAGGAACGATGATTTCAGACACTTCTAGGCAAAATTGAAATACTACACGCCTTCTTTTCATGTTTTATTTACTAATTTACTTATCATTTATCTGTTTATTGATCTATTTATTTTAACTTATTTGTTTACTTTATTCATCTAATCCATTTATTTTTTTTTATTTTTTTTTTTTATTTTTTTTTTTTTTATTAATCTTTTGTGTGTGGCCTTGATCCTTCTCTGTGTACACTGCACAGAAGTCCCCGTGCTATCGTGCGCCAGTTGATGGCGTGGGCCAAAGGACCGTTCCATAAAACTCGGGACGCCTGGCGTTTGATCGCCAGACCATCATTTCCATACCATCATGGCTTCTTTATGAATTCACTTGCATTACCCTTGACCGAATAAAAGCCAGCAAATATTCGAAAGACGAATAAACCAAAAGATCATCTGTCTATATATTGTTGTCATTGTAACATTGTAACTCGTTGTAAATTAGGAGTAATGAAATAAACGGATTATTTGGTTATCTGTTACAATTCAGACGTTAGGCATTCTGTCGGCAGGCACTGCCAGAGGACAGTTTTATTGATAGTCCGACCCAAAGTCTTTTGACGAGAACAAAGGACGACCTCATGGCAATGACAGGCATCCCGCATGGACCTCTCGGTGACAGGGAAGGAACTGAAAGTGCCAAGTAGTATTGTGACGTTGCAATATGATATTGTGACTTTGCAATATGGTATTGTAAAATTGTAATATGGTATTGTGACGTTGCATTGTGGTATTGTGATGTTACAGTGTGGTATTGTGACGTTACCACGTGGTATTGTGACGTTTCAATGTAACTCTGTGACGTTGCAACGTGGTATTGTGACTTTGCAGTGGTGTATTGTGACTTTGCAATGGTGTATTGTGACTTTACAATGGTGTATTGTGACTTTGCAATGTGGTGTTCTGACTTTATAATGGTGTATTGTGACTTTGCAACGTGGTATTGTGACTTTGCAATGTGGCAATGGCGTCACGCGTTATCTTTGATTCTGATGCCAACAATAGCTTGGCCACTCGATAAGTTGGAAAGAAAACGGGAGGGAGGGAGGGAGGGAAGGAATTTACTCAGATATATGATAAAATATTTATTTAATCTTTATTCGTTTGTTCATTTTAGTTACTCATTTTTTTTTATTTTACTCATTCATCAGTTTAGCTATGTATTTGTTCATTTATTATGAATATTTGAATTTCATAATTGCTTCATGAACAAAGTCACACTAGGAGCATAATCATATACTGTTGCAAAAAGAATAGATGATTAAAAGATAGATAAATGAATAAATAGATAAGTAAATAAACAAATGAATGAATAAACAAATAATCAAATTTATCTCTGAATCCGGATCCTGAGTGCGTTCTTGGATGATCAAGAGGCACTTACTCGTAAGTCCAGAGAATCTGCCCTCACAACTAAACAGAATCGTCAGTCTTTAGCCAGAACGAAGCACATCAAGTGCGCCACCGCCTTGAAGGGGTCGAGGGCCTCCGTGCCGCGTCCCAGGAGTCTGGGCGACCCCGCGAAGGCGCTTGGGCCGTTGAAGCGTGAAATTGCTGAGCCGAAGAAGCCTCTAAGCATGCCATCCGGAAGTATCAGAGTACATTGATGTTATACTTTATCTAACCGCATAAATTTTTTCTTTCTTTCTTGCTATCTTTCTTCTTACTTTTTTTTTTTTATACTGCCTTTCTATTTCCTTACTATTTTGGCTTTCTATTTTTCTCTCTTTACATCTTTATTTTCATCCATTTTTTATTTTGTTTTTATTATTTCTTTCTTCTTTGTGTCCAATTTTCATTTTATTTGTTCATATTGCTTTGTTGCTATGTTTTCATCTTTTTTTTTCTTCCATATGCCCAACTGTAATTTCGTGTAAAAACTGTATTTTTTGGAGTTGCATTTTCACTTTATTCTCTTTACTTTTTCGATTTTTACTTTTTGCTTGTCTTTTATCCTTTGTAGACCTCCCTTTGTAGTATCTAAATAGTCCAGAGACCTAGTGATCACAACAACGATGATATTGAGTCCAGATACGAGACCATAACCCAAGAAAGCAAAAGACTCAAAATGAAAATGAAATCACGTTTTTATTTACCACAAAACTTTTGGTCGTTGAGGAGGATTTCAACATCTAGATACTGTAAATGATGTCTATAAACTTGGACACAAGGACAGTAGGAATGTCGCTAGTTTCAGAATAGTTAATATAAAAACGTAGGGTAAAGCGACAATACTATCTTTATTTAGAATAAAGATTTTTAGTCGTGGGGGATTTATGAAAAACTAGAAGTTCTAAATGGTGCATGTGAACTATGAAATAAGGATAATGCTTGTGTAAATAAATTGAAAAAAAGGTCAGGCGTTAGTTAGAAGAAAGTCTACAAAGGACTTTCTAGCACCATCCAAAGACCTTTTTGGCACCATCCCAAGAGCTTTGTAGCACCATAGAATGGACGTTTTGACACCATACAAAGGACGTTTTGGCATAATTCACAAGACGTATTGGTACCATCCAAAGGACTTTTGGTACCATACAAAGGTCCAGTTCATCCTTCCTTTATTTTGACAGATTCCCCTGAATCGAGGAATACACGGAGAAGGTTCCTATGGTCTGAAGAGAATCATCTGGCGTTGGCCAGAACAAAATAAATAAAAATAAAGATAATTAAGCCCACCCTAAGGCTCATTGATAAAGTTTCTGTCAGCCAAATAAAATCGTCTGGCGAGCAAGAAAGACCTCGATTGCAAATTGCAACATATGTCCTACGTCCTAAAATAATGTGGTTCATAATTTACGGCTTATTGCTGGCATTACTAATGCAAATGCCATTATTCTGATGTGTTTGCAATGGAAAAATGCTTACGTAACGAAACCGCCGGACCATCAACAGCTGGCTGTGCCAATATTCTTTTATATGTATGTATATATATATATATATATATATATATATATATATATATGTATATATATATATATATATATATATATATATATATATATGTATATATATATGTATATATATATATATGTATATATATATATATATATATGTTCCCCCCACCCAACCTCTCGAATGTATAGAATTGCCTCTTTTAAATGGAATCAAATGTATTACGTGTAACACTATATTAAAGGGGCTGAAGTGGTAGTCGTAACGATGTACTCGTACCATACTGTCTTACGAGGAGATCTTAGGTTTGGAAAAGAGACTTTGAGGTTTGTGAAGACCTTAAGTCTAGAAAAATATTTATTATTATTATTATTATTATTATTATTATTATTATTATTATTATTATTATCATTATTATTATTATTGTTATTATTATTATTATTGTTATTGTAATTATTGTTATTGTTATTGGCATTATTGTTGTTATTTTTATTATTGTTATTATTAGTATTATTATTATTATTATTATTATTATTATTATCATTATTATTGTTATTATTATTGTTATTGTAATTATTGTTATTGTTATTGGCATTATTGTTGTTATTTCTATTATTGTTATTATCATTATTATTATTATTATTATTATTATTATTATTGTTGTTGTTGTTGTTGTTGTTATTGCATACATATACCAAGGCTTTTTCCACCTTACAAGGGAGGTAGCCAAAAAGGAAAGGCATATAATCATTCCCACCCATTCCATCCCTGAATACTCCACACCCCTCCACCCTCCCTCTTATCTTAGCACCTCTTATCTTAGCACCTCCCGGATGACGGGTCATCCCTGCACCCTGTCCACTGCCCTGGGTCAGAAGCAGTGTCGCAAGACACAGCACATCCACAGCAAGGCCGCTTCATTAAATCGGCGATCCCCCCTTTCCGTCTCCCCATGCATAAAAGGAAAAGACGGGGAGAAATCTTTTCGGGCTGCGTCAAATTTTGCTCACACATACTACCTCACCCCCCATTCTACCTCATGCACCACAACATCATCCATATACAAACATTCTCCATTCACCCCTGTCTTCTGTCCTCTCCCGTCCTTCCTCAACAGACATTCCCCTCTTCCCCAAAGCCCCCTTCACCCCATCCATCCACCTCATCCTAGGACGTCCCCTCATGTTCACTCCCTCCACATCTGCCTTCCATACCTCTTTTACTAGTCTTTCTTCACTCATCCTTTCCATGTATCCAAACCATCCTAATACTCTTTCATCAACCCTATCTCCCAACTCCCTTTCCACCCCCGTTCTCCTCCTCACCTCCTCATTTCTCACTCTATCTAGCCTAGTAACCCCCATCATACTTCTCAGACACCTCATCTCAAACACATTCAAACTCCTTCTCTCTTCCTCTCTTATGTTCCATGTTTCTGCACCATACAGTGCTGTTGGCACAATCACTCCTTCATGCAGTCTCCTCTTAGCATCCATTCCCAAATGTCTATTCCTCATTACACTCTTCAATCCACCAAGGCATTTACTCGCTTCTCTCAATCTACATTCTACCTCCACCTTCACCCCACCTTTTCCTGTCACATTTGCACCCAAGTATCTAAAACTATCCACTTCCTCCAGTCGCTCTCCCTTAATGCTCACTTCCAGTCTACTGCCACTTTCACCCCTTGTACATCTCATCACCTTACTTTTACCCACATTTATCTTTAGCTTTCTTCTATCACATACTCTCTCAAACTCTGTCACCAACTTCCTCAATCCCTCCTCCGATCCTGCCACAAGCGCAGGATAATGATGATGATGATTATTATTATTATTATTATTATTATTATCATTATCATTATTTATTATTATTATTATTATTATTATTATTATTATTATTATTATTATTATTATTATTACCATTATTATTACCACCATTATTATTGCTTTATTTTAATTTTTTCGAGGCCTCGAAGAGATCAAATTTCGCGAGGAACATGGCCTCGAGTTTGACGGATGACGCAGTATCTCGTTTGCCTGAGAGGAGTACCTTCTGACCTGGAGGGAGTGCGGCTGACTGAGCTTCCATTACTCCCAACCACAGTCCTTTCTCTGCAATAAAATATTTTTCGTTTTATTTTTTCAGTCGGGTTTCTCTCCACGTTTTTATTTTATTTATCTTTCCAGAAGTTATGTTCTGATCCTTTTTTACGTATCGAGTTAGGTAACGAATACCAGTGGCCTTTTTTGTTTTCATTTATTTTTTTTATTATACTCGTATGTGTATATTTTCCACTCAAAAACAAGACTTTTGATGTTGAACTTCCCTCACACGTACACACACACACACACACACACACACACACACACACACACACACACACACACACACACACACACACACACACACGACGTCAACCAACCCCTGCCATATATACTCTCCTAAACATAATTCAATAGATATTTAATCTCATTTGTCCTTTCTTCGCTCTTCATCCGAATGAGAATTATCTAGTTTGTCACACTTGAATTATTTTGTGCTGGAGAACGTCATATTTTATTCAGCTTAACGGTGTCCCTCCACTTCAGAAAGGTTTATTGAAATGGCCATGAATATTTTCTACGTATAGAGTTCGTATCTTTTCTAGGATATTCGTGTAAAGGCGAAGGTGAACGTAGGGATCATATTTTAGCGCCTTGTGGTGTAAGCTCGCCTTGGTGCTAGTGTGAGACGGCAGGAGTTTTATTCTATTATTTATTAAAAAAAAAATATATATGATTTATTCCTGTCATGTGGGTGGACAGGCGACATACTCCATCTCTAGTGAATTCGAATAGCTAGATATGACTTCGCTTTCAAATTCCAAAGCTTCTCTGCCATTATGTCAACGATAGTTCTAATTCTGTCTTAAGTCTAACCTATATATCCTTCATCTTTCGATGATACTTTTGATGTCTCATCCAAATGTTACTTGTCACTTGGACGGTTCCGAAAACAAAAAGAAAATAGCAATCGAAGTCATTTTTAATCAAATCGAAGACAAAGCGTGTGACGCGATGTCGTCTTGTGGGACGCCGCGTCGCCTCGACTCGGGCAGACCTCTTCTGAGAGTCTTCCCGATAAGGCTTGTTTTAGACACCGACTAATAAGGACCGTTCCAGAAACGAGACGCGGGAATGGGGATAGCGGTACGGCCATATAGGGCGATTGGTTGACCACGGACCCACAGAGAACGGTGAAGGTGAACTCGTTGAGTTCCAAAATTCGTCGACAACTTATATATATGGATATATATATATATATATATATATATATATATATATATATATATATATATATATATAATATATACATATATATATAATATATATACACACACACATACATGTATAATGTATATATACAGTACTACGAGGCAGGGCAGAACTCGTAGTAATGGATTTAATATGGAAAAAATTAGGTTGGAGAAGGAAATAGGCAAGAGCTGGTTTACCAGTAGAGTGGTTAACGAATGGAATAGATTTAGTAACCATATACTGAGCACTGAAACAAATGATTGTTTTAAGAGAAGGTTAGATAACTTTATGAATAGGGATGACAAGGGATGGTAAGGGATATGGAACTGCCTAGTGGAGGCCTTAAGGTCTCTTGCAGTTTCCTCCATTCTTATGTTCATATCGTGTGTCGCCGTGTTGAAGGGTGGAGACAACGGTGCGCGACGACGATGACAATGCTGTCGAAGTTGAAAAATGATGATGACGTCATTGCTGCGCTCGATCAGAGTTTGTGAAGAACGAAGAGGAGGAGGAGGAGGAGGAAGAGGAAGATTAGCAGGGGAGGAAGAGAAAGAAGAGAAGGAGGAGGAAGAAGAAGAAAAAGAAGTAGGAAAATAAAAAAGAAAAAGAAGAAAAGCAGGAAGACAGGGAGAGGAAGAAGAGGTGAAGGTGGTAGAAAAAGAGGAGTAAAAGGAGGAAGAAAAATAAGAAAAAAAAATGAATGCAAGATATATGAAGAATGGAAGTTAGCTTCAGTATGGCGGAGAGCTGAGTTAGGTCGGTCGGGGATGGAAGGTACGAAGAACACCAACTGTAACATCTTTGAAGATTTTTTTTTTTTTTTTTTTTTTTTTGACGATTCTAGACAAGTGTGAGGACCCACCCACTACCTCCATACCCCCACCCCAACCACCCCGAAGTCGTTATACAGTTAAGTGTTACATCAGGATGTGAACTACGATGGTGGTTGTGGTAGTCCTCGAGAAGGTCGTAAATGGGTCGTTACGAGAGTAGTTATAGCGAGCACGGGATAACGATCTCGTAAGCGAGAGACCACCTGGTTGGGTCTTGGCTCTGGTGAAAATGATCATCGTGGTGCAAGTGATAGAGTACTGATGGTGATAATTGTATGACAGTGACGTGATAATAGTGGTGGTTGTTATGGTGATAGTGGTGTGGGAGATGAATATCAAGGTAGTGATGACTGGTGTTGGTAATGGTGTTGTCCATATCGGTGGTGATAGAGATGGTGATGGTAGAGGTGAAGGTGTTAGTGATGGTGGTGTAGATAGGTAATGTCGTGGTGGTGATATTAATGTTGTTGTTCTTGTCGATGGTGATAGTTTTAATGGTGGTAGTGATCGTGGTGGTGGTTGGGTATCTCCTGAATGAGTGAACTGATAACAGTGGTGGTAAAATAATTTAGATGTTTGTTGTCACTTAACCACATTAAGGATAATACTATAAATCAGGATGACAAACACGATAACATTGATAACAGTTCCTTGACAAAACATATTTGAATGTTACCTTTCCCAATGGCAAGCTCTCCTGAGCCACGCCCACTTTATTTCCTGGCCAATCACAGCCCTCCCTCGCCCTATAAGCGTCATTCAATAGCAGTTGTGATTGGTCAAGGAAAGCGTGGTTTGTTCCGCCTGAGACCAATGCCGTGATTGGAGTTACAGTCTTCGTAAGTTGATTTCAACCCGTGTCGCACTTTAAGAATTTTATTCTGACTGCTGCCAGGCAATCTTAGTCATCTGAAAGAGGAATTCGGTTACAAGAAGTTCAAAATCAATAATACGAATCACTGTAGTTATCTGAAATAACAGCAAACTGATCATAGTACAGACACTCTATGTAAGTTCATGCCATAATATTGTTATTAGAAATAACAAGGACAGGGATTGTTTCCGATGATATTATTATTGAAAATGTGTATAGTTCATTCCAGTTGATAATCACCCTTTTATTCTGGTGAGCCCTTCATTGTTGTGTCTTATTGGATGGATGATGGTTTGGAAGACGCCAGGAGATTCTGTTGCGTAGGCTGGAAAAGGGGAGGGAAAGTGGGAAGAGGAAAGGGGCAGGTCGATCCACCCACCAGTAGACCTCAGCTGATAATGGATACATGGACCAACTTCGATAGTCCTCGAACTTCGGACTGCCAGATGACGCCGTGGTGGTTGCTCTCCATGTGGTCGTGATGGTTTATAGGTTATTCTAAGATTATACACTGAATCATCTCGGTATCGACAGCTGCAGTAACTAATCATAGTCTGATGTGTGGTGGAAGCGAAATTTATGTTGTAGTGGTGATAGTGAATATAGTAGAGTTTGAGGAGAAAGTGATGTTCATATTGGTGATGGTGTTAGTCGTGGTAGACAGAGAGAAATGTGGTGGTGATAGTAATCATAGTAGTGATAGTAGAAAAAAGTGATATCAATGGT
>NC_134818.1:26394678-26397178 GCF_046742065.1 Oratosquilla oratoria | reverse complement strand
ATTTTGTTTACATTTTCTTTCAATCGGCGTTAACCAATCTAGACACCGTTTTGACAAAATTCTGCCCCTCAGTTAAATGGAATATTCTGTAATTAACCAAAACAAGATTCTAACAAATATCACCCATGCGAAGGAGTCTCTTTTCTGGTCTTTTCTTTCTTTTGTATTCAACCAAAACAAGATTCTAACAAATATCACCCTTGCAAAGTAGCTTCTTCTTCTTTTTTTTTTCTTCTTTTTTTTTTAAGGGGTGAGAAGGGGGCAGGCCACGGATAGTATCCCTAGCGTTGGCCTATAAATCACAGACTCGACGCTCAACACAGAGCTAAGTGATTGAACAAAGAAAGGCTTCTGGCTCTGTACAAGCCGCCTCAGACTCCTCCCTCCAAGCGTGTATACAGCTTTTGGAGCGTTCTGTGGCTTGTGGTCCGGCGTCTGAACCACTTCCTGAGCATAATTCATCATCCATGAATGTATAATGGTCCAGAATGGATGAATGGGTTAGTTCAGGGCTTGGATGAAGGAATGCTATGCTTGGATGAAGGGGGAGAACGTGTGGATGAGAGAAGGGTGAGTGTGGATGACTGCGGATTGCATTTAGGTAAAGAATGGATATGAAAGTTTTTTTTTTGCAATCTTGGGAAGATGTGTGGATTTTTATTTATTTGTTGGATATTTTATATTATTTACTTTATTTTATTCTATTTGATTTTTCATTTATTCGTTTTTCACTGCGGTCATGTTAGGTTAGGATAGGTTAGTTTAAATAAGGATAGGTTATGATAGGCAAGAATAGAATAGGTTAGGTTAGGACACTAGAGCCTGACTCACCATATTCCTATGGAGAGTCTTGATACTGGACTCGTATGTCGTATTTCTGTAAACATATATTTCGCTCCTGTTGCATAACTATAGTTTTGTTAGAATATTTTATCTTAATGTAACTCCTGTATGAGGAATACATTAGATACGCAACAATGGAAATCATTATTTCAAAGTTCCGATTCTCTTATGAGGTTCGAGTTGGGAATAATGTTGGTTATGTTTCCAACTATGTTTAATTTATGAAAAAGTTGATATATTTTTGTTCAATTTAGGAAGAAAATGGCGAAACATTTAGGAAACGAGTGGCAAAAAGCAAAAATTAAGCAAACACAGGTATAGAATATAATACGAGTAATGATACTACTCATCTCGCTTAAACAATATTTTTTAATCAAATTTCAACAAAATTAGCAGAGCCATTAAACACATGAGAGCGCAACCGTAATATCTTCAATACAGTGACGCATTTTATTATGTCTTTATTCTGGTCAGCCCCAGACGATTTTATTTAAGTGGGGGGGGGGACGTCCACGGATCATATGAGGTCATTAACGACTATGACTCCAGTTGACCAGAGTTGACCCCTTGATTGAATAAGATGATTAATGAATATGATAAATAATGAAATAGATAATATTTAGAATACAAAAAAAAAAGAAAACGAAAACTTGGTCACAAAAATGTTTTATGAAAAAAGATTGTTACTGTATTGAATACGTGGACAGTGCTGATGTTTACAAATGTGTGGTTGGAATACGCGAAATGAAATTGTTTTCCCCAATGCCATCAATACTGTTCATGCTGTCTGTCAAGTTAGCATCGGTCGTTTATTTAGATAAAATCGCCTGGCGGTAACCAGAATAAAATATATAAATCGGGAATAACATTGAACAGGATAATGAAGATGAGTTTGATTCTCTGCGTAAGAGTTTTCTTCAAAGAAAATGGTGTTGGTGTGGTGCTCTTGCCATATTTTAGTTTTCATATTAATATAATAACTGTAAATAATGTGTAATGAGAATTAAGTTGGTTGAATTTGAAACTACGTTTATGAAAAAACTGATAGTTTTCTTAATTTAGGAAAAAAAAATTGGGGGGGGGGTTGGCAAAACATATAGGGAAAATTTGGCAAAAACTAAAGACATCCACAGGAGTGTTCAGGGTCGAGCGAAATTTTTTAGTATTAAAAGCCCTAAAGTTATTGTTTACAAGAACTGTAATCTAGTTATTTTAATGAAATTTATGTTGTGGTAACGCAAGACCAACGGCCACATTTACGATAATTTTTATATGAATGAAAATATATAGTTTAGAAATGTTCTGTCAAAATTTAAGCAAGGTAAGAACATTTAACTATATATTGCCATTAATTCGTAAATGTTTCAACAAAATATGAATAATATTAACACCATCACAATTTAACTAAAGTAATAATTTAACTAAAAAGGAATATTGCCATTAGTCCGAAACAAACTTCTGAAAGAGGACTGGCCAAAGTCTGTCTCCCGTTTCCCTTGGCAATGTTGCAAATGACAACAGACTTGATGTGGTGTCTTGCTGTTGCAAAGGATGTGCAAATTGCACAAACACCAGAGCTGAAAGGAATCGACTGGCGTTCCACATCGATGTTGCTCTTGAAGTGATGCCGATTCTTTTGTGTTTTCTTTGCAAGTTG
>NC_134818.1:26374678-26384678 GCF_046742065.1 Oratosquilla oratoria | reverse complement strand
GACACGGAAGAACCTTCATGTAGATAGGGACTCCTTTATTGTCTTTTTATTATTATTTTATTTGTTTCACTATTCATATACTTGTTTATCTGTTTATTTGTCGATTTATGTAAATATTTATCAAATTATGTATCAATTCTTTTGATGTAATCTTCTATTAGTTTGTTGGTTTTTTTTTTTTTTTATTAATTTTCATGTTATTTTAATTCATTCTATTCTATTCTACCTGACTCTATTTTAATTTCTTTTTCTCCCTCTACTATTTATTTATTCAATTTTATGGTTATATTTGTGTAAGGCTATTTTTGTTCACTTTTGTAATAAGGCACTGTTGTCCTTCTGACGCTCGCTTCAGTCATTTCCTGTCAGCATTGCAGCTTTCAGCTTTCTCTAATAACAGAAGCGCGTGGCACCCATGCTTGCCTTAGTCACCCAGGTCCGTATTTCTAAAACTCACTTAAGCGTTCTAGTTTCCCACTTCCCACAATTCTAGGGAATTCTAAACTCATACTAAGAAAATCAACCGAATAATCTATTTTCAAACATTAGATTTTTTCCTAATATTTACGTGTTATACGTACCTTAATTACTAACTATGACATTAGGAATTTTTGGAATTAAGTTGTTAGATAATGCTGTTATTAAGTGAGGTTTGATTGTTCCGATTCCCGTCGAATGACACCGACTTCGTCTTCGTTTCGTTCATATTCACGACCACAATGCATCTATGCTTTGTCCTCGATGACCGTTAGACAATATTCCGCCGAAGAGGAGGGACAATAGGAAGGTAAAGGAATACTACGTGATTCTGATCCGTAGGGGTGTCACTACTAAAGCTCTTCTAAGGGAATTGGATTCTAAAAATAGGATTAGATCCATTTCAATGGGGTTTCATCCCTCGTAAAGGGGATAGATTCTTCTTAGATTATCCGAATACTCTAAAAAAAAAATCCAACTACCTTCAGGGGGATCCAACCTCGTTAGAATGGATCCAAACCCCTTGAGGTACTGACTGCACAAAACATATGCACTTAAGGCAGTTTGTGTACTGTCAACAATCAGAAAATCGACCTTACCTCTTGGCGTCCTCGTTGTACTTGATGTGGTGAGGTGGGCCATCGCAATTTTCGTGTTGTTTACGAAGTCGACGCTGGCGAAGTGGTCCTAAATTGTATAATGGACCCTAAGAAGGACCACCGTAGTCTGTTCAAATGAACATAATGGAGGTGTTCTTCGCTTATCTTACTGAACATTTGACTCTTGGAGTTCAAATATTTTATTCTTATTTGTTTATTTATTTAGTTTTGTATCGTATTTGTTCGTTAATTTTTATCTTCTATTTTTTTTATCTATCTATCTATCTATCGGCTCCACTAGTCCTTGTTTCGGTCTATAAAATGAGGGACAGACGAGAAAAAAAAATCCTCTCGTCTTTCGAAAGACAACCAATGAGCGAGCAAAATAACTTTTACCGCTTTATTGACAAAATTTCACAATTTGTTTATTATAGAAAATGGGAGATTTTTTACATTTTATTTCTTGTGTATATTAAGATGGAGCACAATCTATCATCTGTAGTTTCAGCGAGCGACGACACAATACAACAGATGATCTAAATGTAGTGTCTGTTGTGTATCAGACATCAACGGAACCCACAAGTGTACAAATACGTCGAGAAACACATGTGATCATGAACAGCTGCGTGTGTATGTGCTTGTATGTGCGTGTGTGTGTGTGTGTGTGTGTGTGTGTGTGTGTGTGTGTGTGTGTGTGTATGTGTATGTATGTATGTGTCGACAGCTTTCGGTAACATGATGTCAAATGATACAGGATTTTAAGGTCAAATTATCGACAATTTATCTTTTGTTATCAAGAACGGCACCACTAATGCCATTATCGACACAAAGATAGAAATGTTCTTTTTCATGATTTATGAATATGATTTTTAATCTCCGTTGATCCGATAACGGTTATTAATTCTGGTCAGGTTAACACGAGATTATTATATTCATCTGAGGGTCACAAAGAAAAATGAGACAAGATTATGTAAAATGATAAATTTGCTATAGTGACACCACCATCTACAGAATTCATTCTGGTTTTTGTCGAGGCAGCAGATGAAAAACATATTTCACTAATTTCATTTTCTTAATTTTCATTGTCGTTAGGATCAATTTGAAATAAGTCATGGCGGCACAAAGCAACTTTTGTTTCCAGGGTTGCTAACTCTTCCAACGCTTGAACTCTTTCAAATGAATGTATCTAACCCGGTCTCGGCTTCGGGAGATTGGTAGCCCTGGTTGTCTTTCAAATTGCGGCGTTATGATGTCATGTCGCTTGAACGCGATTATTTTTTCGAAGAAAAGCGAACAAGGAATGTTAGGAATTCAGTGGTCCCTACTATTTCGTCCATGTATAATGTTTGGTCAATTCTTATTAAGGGTAACGAATGACGTTTTTATTATTCTATTTGTTTACTTGGATAATTGATGAATTAATTAATATGGTAATTTGTTTTTGGTAATAATGTAACTCAGCTGACAAATGTTTTTGTGTACGAAACAATGTAAATCAAAAATTTTGTATTACAACATTTTTTTTCATTCATCTATATGCAACCCCACTGGTAGAGATAAAAATGTTTCAAATAATGGTTTGTGTCACTTCCTAATTTGTGTAAAATGTGTACACAAGAGACACACAGCAAAGTAACTTGACAACGACAGTTACAGCATTTTATTGTCGTTACATAAAAAAGAAACGGAATTCGTTATCAAATTTCAGTCGAGCGTTTGTCGCGTGACTGAGTTAGAAAGCTCATGACTGTGTATAATTCCTTGTTCCTATGATGAACGTATTCCTTATGATCGTAAGCCGACAAGAGCGTATTTGTCAGTCACGTGACCTGGCGTCCGCTACCTAATATGGTCAAGTGTGAAACTCCTGTTGGACACACTTTACAAATAGATTTGGTTAGCTCGTGGGGAATGGGTGGGGAGGAGGTAAAGATGGAGAGGAGGTAAGGAGAAGGAGGAGGCAAGAAGGGGTAAGAAGCAAGGAGATGATGAGCAGGATAGGATGCAAGGGTGGAGGAGGGAAGAAGGTAAGGAGAGGGAGAAGTTAAGGAGAGAAGATAAGGGGGGAGGAGGGAAGAAAGTAAGGAGAGGGAGAGGGTAAGGAGGAGAAGAGGTAAATATGGGAGGAGGTAAGTAAGGATGTAAGGAGGGGAGGATGTAAAGATGGGGGAAGAACTAAGATGGGAGAAGTAAGGAAGGTAAGAAGGCAAAGAGGGGGAGAAGGTAAGGAGGGAGGAGGAGGTAAGGAGTGGGTAAGTAAGGAGGGGAAGAGGTAAGGGGGGCGAGGATGTAAGGAGGGGAGGATGTAAAGATGGGGAGGAACTAAGATGGGAGAAGTAAGGAAGGTAAAAAGGCAAGGAGGGGGAGAAGGTAAGGAGGGAGGAGGTAAGGAGGGGGAGGACCTAACGGGGGGGGGTTAAAGAAGTGGGGAGGAAGTAAAGAGGAGGGTGTATTTGTTCGATCTCTGGGTGGGAATTCCAAAAGAACCCCCTCTCCCCCACTGGGGGGATGGGGGGGAGATCGGGGGGACTTGCCGAGGTGCGTGCTTGCATGCCAACCTAATTTTCCGTCTGTCGGAGCAAGGGGGGCATTCCTCCCACGATACGTCATCATCTCACGGAAGGCGTGAGTTAGTGTTCAGGTACTTGTGAGTACTACTCACGGCATCTATGGACCCAGATCCGAAATTTATTTTGAAAAATAGCGTTAACGGTTATAATTATCGTAACGGTCACTGGAACGATATACGAACTATTATCAACTAAAAGAACAAGTTAGGACAAATATACCGAAAGTAACGACAAAACTAACTTACCCCAAAGAAAAAGGACAGCTAGATAAACGATAACAGAAATATGGAATAATGAACGAGCAAAAGAAGTAAAAGAAATAATAAAAAAGAAAAAAGAAATGAGAAGGTTTAAGCGACCGAAGGATCCTGGCAATTCCGGTGAGAAAAAGGAACTTGAGCCGAAGGAGAAAAGTGCAGAAGCCGGAGAAGTTTGGCCTCTGAAGGAGCCGAGGGAAAAATTAGTTCCACCCCCCCCCCACACCCCACACCCGGAAAAACATGTGCCTGAGGACAATATTGTGCAAGTTGGGCCAAATGGCCGACGAATGAGCTTGAAGAGTGTACGCAAGGCCAAGCAAGGTCGCAGTTTACGAGGTGGAGGAAAAAGAGGAAGAGGAGGGTCAGGAGGGAGAAAAGGAGTAGAAAGATAAGTAAAAATAACAAAAAGGGAGGAAGAGAGAAAAGGGAAAGGAAGTGGGGGAGGCGAGGTTGCAGTTTATGTATAGGAGGAAGGGGAGGAGGAAACGGAGGAGAAAAGGAGGAGGGGAGGAGTAGGAGGAAGCGAAGGACTAAAAGAGGTAGTAAAATGAAGATAATGAAGATGACAAGGGGGAAAGAAAATTTAGGTGGGAATGGAAGAAGAAAAGGAAGGAATAGGGGGAAACGAAGACATAGGAGAAGGAGAAAGACCAAAAGAGAAGGAAGAGGAAAACAGATAGACGGAAATACATAGAAAAAGGGAAAGAAGACTCAGGAAAGGGTGGAAAGAAGAGAAGAAGGATGAATAACAAAAGACGATAAAGGGGAAGATCTTGAAAAAAGGGTAAAAATGAGTATCAAGAACAAGAACAAAAGAAGGCAGAAGGAGAGAAAGAATAAGACGTAGGAGAAAGAAAAAATAGCTAGTAGGCAAAACTAGGCATGGATAAAGAGACCTGGCTAAGAGCTGGAGCGACAGAGGCAAATGAGGTTATTTGTGGTGATGGTGGTGGTGGGTAGTGATGGTAGTGGTGGGTAGAAAACAAGTGGGAGTAGTAGACATAGGAAGGGGAATGAAAAGAAAGAAAACGAAGAGATAATGAAATGATGACCATGATAGTAGGGTCTTGAATGTGATATATAACTGTGGTTGTTGTTGTGGTTGTTGTTGTTGTTTATATTGTTGGTGGTGGTGATGGTAGCGGTGGCGTAGCTTTTGGTGTTGGTGTTAATGGTGGTAATTGTGTCAACAGTGAGAAAAGGGAGAAAAGAGTGAGAGATGGTCGTGGAGCAAGAGAAGATGGAGGAGAAGGTGGAGGAGGAGAAGTTGAAGGAGGAGAAGGTGGAGGATAGGTTGACATGGCGAATGGAGGAGGGCTAATGAGATTTGGAAGAGGAGAAGTGAGCGGACCGACTCGGAGGAGGCGGAGGTGGAGGTGGAAGGGGTGGAAGGAGAGGAACCTTAATGTTTACGAGACTCCCGAAGGAGGAAAGAACTTTGTTAGCTCGTCTCTTGCCACTCCTCCTCGGTGGACGGAAAAGAATTATATGTATATATATGTATATATATATATATATATATGTATATATATATGTGTGTTTTGTGATTTCTTTGCAAAAATATATATATATAAGTACAACACTGAATAGGTCCCAGTGAATAGTGATATATTTTCATCAACCACAATGCACTTTAATTCTAAGCCATCAACATCGGGTGTCCCGATGGAGGCAACGTGCTGAAATTGAAACGTGGTACGACCAAGCGTGACAAGTGCTGTAGTGACTTAAACCATTGCACCATCAAGAGAGATGGTGTAATGGTTTAAGTCACTATAGCACTTGTCACGCGCTCACCAGGTTCGAGTTTTTTATCGTACCACGTTTCAATTTCTGCATGTTACCTCCATCGGGACACCCGATGTTGATGGCATAGAATAAAGTGCATTGTGATTGATAAAGAATATATATATATATATATATATATATATATATATACATATATATATATATATATACATGAAATATATCTGTGTGTGTACATGCGTGCGTGTGTGTGTGTGTGTGTGTGTGTGTGTGTGTGTGTGTGTGTGTGTGTGCGCGCGCGAGTGTATATGTGTATGTGTGTTTGTGTGTGTGTGTGTGTGTGTGTGTGTGTGTGTGTGTGTGTGTGTGTGTGTATGTGTGTGTGTTTGTATCCAATCTAGCACTGGAAGAAAGGAGGATGGTACTAGTAGTAGCTGTAGTAGTAGGAGTAGTAGTAGTAGTAACTCACGTGCATTGAAATTAATCCTCCTTATAAGTTGGGTGGCCGGATCACAATATTCCTTACTCTTTGTGGGATAAAAACACGAAAAGACGAAGGGTGGGGAGTTCCTAGTCCCCTCGCTCCACCCCATGAAGTCGCCTTGCATGACGCGCAGGGGAAACATTGTGCCTGTGTTCTCGTCCTCCAGCTACAGGGCCCTGAAGTCTGTGATCTACTATGTCCATTTACCATCAAGGAGGTAGATAACAAAAAAGTAGTACAGTAGTAGTAGCAGATGCTTAGTAGTAGTAATTGATGGTCAGTAAAATGAGTGTAAAATGACTTACTTTTTCACTACACAGTTCCATATAAACAAAAAATAGTAGCAGCAGTAGTAGTAGTAGTAGTAGTAGTAGTAGTAGTAGTAGTTTTAGTTTAATACTAGTAATT
The DNA here is from genome assembly GCF_046742065.1 of Oratosquilla oratoria. Lineage (NCBI taxonomy): Eukaryota > Metazoa > Arthropoda > Malacostraca > Stomatopoda > Squillidae > Oratosquilla > Oratosquilla oratoria. The sequence continues at coordinate 26,378,134 of NC_134818.1, read as the reverse complement.
GGTGGTCTATGAAATGTCTGTAAAACGATATACTTTATCTCTACACAGTTCCATACAAACATACATACATATACCAAGGCTTTTTCCCCCTTACAAGGGAGGTAGCCAAAAAGGAAAAGGCATAAAATCATTTCCACCCATTCCATCCCTGAATACACTCCACACCCCTCCACCCTCCCTCTCATCTTACGCACCTCCTGGATGACGGGTCATCCCTGCACCTTGTCCACTGCCCTGGGTCAGAAGCAGTGTCGCAAGACACAGCACATACAAAAAAAAAAAAATATATGTATATATAATAGCAATAGACTAATACGTGACGACCACGACAGGAACGAAGACGTTCCCAGGGAGACCAAGACGGGAAAAAAGTGGAAAACTCGAGTGACTCATAGGAAAACTTTGGACCGCAAGCACATCTTCGCTCCGGTCGGATGGCGAGGGGGCCGGAGATGAGGTGGAGATCACAGCTGGGAAGAGTGAACATAAGAGGTCTCGGTATGAAATGGTGGTAAGGGTGGTGATGGTATTTTGGGTGATGTTGGTATAATGGGGGTGGTATAGTGAAGAGGTGAGTATACATAGGGATAGCTAGGGCAAGTGGCAGTCACCTAAAGGCGTTAAGGCACGAGCCAAGGTGATTCTGTGCCAGTTGGACAAAACACAACACGCCTTGACAGCACATTCATGACTTGAGTTGCAGAGTGAGAAAAAACGAATTGCCTCTGAAAGGAAAGGAAATGGAAGGTGATTACGAGCAAGGGGTTGGGGAACAAAAGGGAGGAAGAGAGAAAAGATGACTTAGAGAAATAAGAGCAGGAGAGGAAAAATGTGCGCAAGAAGAGGAGAGGGGGAAGTGTGTGGTGGAATGAAAGGTGGGAAGAAGAGAAAGGGGAATAATAACGGAGGAAAGAAAGAAGGGAGAAAAAACAAACGAAGATGAAAGTGGTGAGTGGAAGAATGAAAGAAATAAGAGAGGAAATAGAAGGGAACGAGACAGAGAAGAGAGTTGAAGAAAGAAACAGAGAGAAGGAAGAAAACAGACGTGAAGTGGACACTTGATGAAAGAGGCAAGAAAAAGAAGCAGAAAGATTGGAGAAAGAAGATTAGAACGATTGGGTATTAGGGGAAAAGGGTTGCCTTTGTTGTTATCCCATGACAATTCACCAGCGCTTCTATCTACATGAACAACCCCATACCACTGCTGAGATGTATATTTGCTCTTTTGTGTTGGTTTGTTTAGGAGAAAAGTATTCTTTAGCTGTGGGGGATATTGATGTGTCATATTAGGAGAGACAACGGATGAGTAGAGGGAGAGATAGTGACTAAAAGCCTGAAGAGGGATGAGTAATGTGTATGTGGGTGAGGAGTAAAGAGGAGGAGGAGGGGGAAGAGGGAGGAGGAGGAGGAGGAAGAGGAGAAGGGAAGAGATGAGTGCACATAGTGGAGGATGGTAACTCATGAAAGACGGAAATGAGTCATGTTTGCAGAAAAAAAGAAATGAAGAGCAGTGAATTACACGTAGTGGAGAGAAGATGAGAAAATGAAATGTTTTATGAAATGAAGAGAAATGGTTATGTCTGATGTGTAGGGAGGGAACGAGAGTATATAGATAGAATAATGGTATTGTCAAAAACCGGTTTCTTTAGTCAGAAAATAACTTATTTAAAAACCGGTTTCTTTGATTAAAAAAACAGAGGATAGAAAATAAATGTGTGTGTATGCGTGTGTGTGTGTGTGTGTGTGTGTGTGTGTGTGTGTTTGTGTCTGTACGTATATGTGTGCACGTGTGCGTGTGCGTCCCTGTGTTTATGTGTATAGCTATGTATATCTACATACGAGTGTATACATATATAGGAAAAAGAGGGGAATGTATAATTTGTTTAATACAGTAGAGATGATGTTCTACAAGGAACAGAGAATTTGTATGGAGAATGAAATGTGTGTGTGTGTGTTCATGGTTCCTTGTAAGTGGATTGGAACTCTATGAAGTGTGTCTTTGCGTAGAGAGAGAGAGAGAGAAAGAGAGAGAGAGAGAGAGAGAGAGAGAGAGAGAAGAGCCAGCCTGTATAAAGAGCAAGAGAGAGAGAAGAGCCAGCCTGTGTAAAGAGAAAGAGAGAGAGAAGAGCCAGCCTGTATAAGGAGCAAGAGAGACAATTTGCATAGCCAAAGAGAGCCAGTATAAAGAGTCATCTTGAGTGACAAGTTGTAAGCCCTTGTTGTGCGCAACATCGCCCCCCCGAGCGTCATTACAACGAAGCAGAGGCCTTCTGCCCGGGGTGGGTGATAAGTGGAGCTCTTGTTAAGTCCAAGTACCATCAGATGATTCACGTGTTAGTTAACTGAATTTCGGGTGCTGAAGAGCTCACAACAGATCGTGGGTAATTAAAAACCGAATGGTGAGTGTCTGTAGTGAAGAGATTATTAGCATTACACAAATTAGCCGTTCGTTTATCTACCAAAGTTATTAGTGCAGGCCATGGGTATTTGAATGCATACAAGGCATTTAAATCTTATTTATGAATGATGAGGGCATAACTAGCGTGATGAGGGAGTTATGGTGGTCAAGTAGTTTGAGTGCTTGCCTCGCGGCCCAAAGTTTGTTCGCTCGAGTAATTCGCAGTGGATTTTTGTGTTTATCAGGAAACTCTTCGTCATGACAATGCTCTCAAGAACCGTTACACACGAGAGAAAGTTTGCAAATGTTGATAGAAATCCTTTCCAAAAAATCCTTATTTTCCTCTTGCAGTTTGTACAGAACAGTAGAGAACAATGTGCAGGTCTCACAAGAACGGCAGTTATATTTGGTGTATTTGAGAGAGAACTCTTGGAAAAGTGTTTCATAGAAAACGTGAACTATGACGTAATGTTGGTGCACTTTGATGAAGCTTCAACAAGCTGAATGCCTTACCAAGAATAAAGTGTGGTGTGTTTTCTCTGAATATATGTATAAGATGCATTATTTGAACTGTTTGGAAAAATGGAAATAGAATTACGTTCCCCTGCACACTGGTCAACTTTGACCATTGATGCCATTGCCATTATAATTAATGTTATTATTTTTGTCACATAAGTTTTTGTTAACAATTCTATTAATCTAAAAATAATGTCAGTTCGTAAGTAATGAGGACAATGGTGATCATAAGAACATAAACCTATTGATAATCTAACGTATGTTCTTGACAAATAGTTTAAATTGTGCTGATGGTAGTAGTACTCAAAATTGTCTGTTTCTGAAAAGAATAAATGAATAATACGACGACTCTAGAAAAATGATATAAAATAACGGGAAACTTTAAAAGTGTAGAGACTTGTCAAAGATAGAGAAGAAAAAATCTGAACAAGACTCTAAAGCCAAGCGAGCTTCCGGGGTAGGTGAGGAAAAGGAAGAAGAGGAATAAGAAGAGGAGGATAAAGAAGAGAAAGAAAGAGGAGAAAGAGGGATAAGAATAAGAA
>NC_134818.1:26359678-26367178 GCF_046742065.1 Oratosquilla oratoria | reverse complement strand
GCCTCGACATCGAACCCAAGTCTCCCTCAGATTCCCCCCACCCCCACCCCCACCCCCACACCCCTAAACCTCCTTATTCAGGTCTTGAGGGTCCGGGGGGTTTACATGCCCGGCCTATGTTCGAAGGTGCTTAGCTTCGAGTCCTAATCGATGGGTTCTCACAAGGTCGGGAGAATGTTCCGGGCCTCCTTACCCTAAGAATTGTTGACTGCTGGCCACACAACAATGAGTATAGTAGGGGCTACCCTCCACAGACGTAAAAAACAGCAACTCAATTATTAAAGAAGATAAAGATGAGAATGATAGTGGAAAACCCGCAGCCTTATACTGACTGACAACGATCCCGTGAATCTCCTACAGATCTCCTTGGGAAGAAATTTTGGACTGCTGTCTGTGTTGTGTGAGCGTGGAATTGTTCCTATGTCACCGGCTCAAAGTGGAAGGGAGAGGAAAGCAGTTGCCGGTTGTCAGCTTTCCATGTGTGAAAAGGTGTAAGAAATAACAGTTGAAGTTGAGAAAGAGAGACCGAGTACCAGCCCCTAATGCACCTCCTGAAGAAGGTGAGGGGGATGAAGGCGAGTTTTGAAAATGGGCAACTTCGCTGTACATCTTGTGGGACCACCACATGCAGGTACCCGTCGTTGGTCCCTAATGGTAGTCATAACAGCTCACCTCAACTCCTCGAACCTGCATGCAACAGCCCGATTCGTGTTTCTCCCCTTTGGCCATACTTCGGGAGTTTCGTCCCTTCTTTTGTTCTCCGCACAGAGTTCACTCCTGCCTTCTTTCCTTTTATTTTCATCCATCAAAAACTTCTCCAAACTCGTAACTTTGCACTCCTTGCTCGGGTCCCCGTCTTGCCCCGCTATCCCCCTTGTTATTGGAAATCTTCCTTCCTTCCTTCCTTCCTTCCTTCCTTCCTTAATTCTCTGCGTCTGAGCTTCCCGAAGAAGCGGAGACTCTGCAAGTCTTCCTTTGCTCTTAAGTGGACGCCTCCTCCTCCTCCTCCTCCTCCTCCTCCTCATCTTCATCTTCATCCTAATCCTTATTCTCTTCCCTATTTCCTCTCCACCCTTTCCTCCTTCTCGTCCTCTTACGCAGTTTTCCATATGTTCTTCCTTTCTTCCTCCTCCTCGTCGTCCTCATCCTCTTCCTCATCATCATCATCCTCCTCCATCCTTCCTTCTTCGTCTCCTCCCATCAACTTCAAATTATTCTGGATTCTTCTTCACAGCGATTCTTCTCCCTCTGATGTTTCAAGTCACATTATCCTTCCCAATCTTGCTGAACTTGCAGATTTAGGAATGTCAGCTTTTATTTTTCAAAAAGAGCGAAATCCTACAAGTGAGTCTAGGAAGAGTAAAGGGGACAGAGAGAGAGAGAGAGAGAGAGAGAGAGAGAGAGAGAGAGAGAGAGAGAGAAAGGCAGAGAGGAGGGGGCATCTATAACCTATATTTTGATCAAGATGGATTGTGATTGATAGAAGGCAGTGAGAAGAAAGAAAGAAGAAAAGGAAAAGAGAGATAAAGGAATGAAAACAGCTGTGTAAGATAACTGAAAAAAAAATAAAGGCGTTGGGGGAATAGGCTTATGCAGCTTTTTTTAATATGTAAATAAAAAAAAAGTGTAACTGGAATGGCAGACATGCGCATAATTCCGTCATTTCCCGCCGTTTCCTACAAGCTTTGAGCGCCAGCTAATGACCCGGTCTACAGGCAACGGCGGGAACCCGCCAATTTCGCCAACCGCCAAATCCGCCAGACAGAGCCGTGTGGCGTCAGTCGGGCTGGGGACCATCGATGGAGTGGAGGGGACGGGAGGGGGTTGTGGTGGTGGTGTTGGAGGAAGAGGAAGAGTGTGAGGAAGAAGGAAGGTCGGCGGGTTGGTTTGGGGCGAGGGGAGGGGGCCAGGAACCGTTGGGTTTGGATAGCTCCACCCTCCCGCCAAAAAATATTATAAATTGTTCAAGTTTTATAGTTTTAGACAAGACTTATGATGTGTATGTAGACTCGCACATTAGACGACTGGCGGGAAGTTGGAGGAGGAGGAGGAGGGGTGAGGGGAAAGCAAGTGGTTCCAGAAAAGGGGAAAAAAGTGTGGAGGGAACAGTGAAGGAGAGAGTGAGGGCCAGGAGCTAAACTGGCAAAGGGAAATGGGTGACACTGTTTGGCACTAAAAGAGGGGAAAGGGGAGGTTGGCAGCTTGGGAGGGGAAAGCAGATGGCACAGGAGAAAAGGGGAAGTCAGATGACACCAGTGCGAGGGAGGGAAGGAAGGGGAGGTGAGGTGAGATGAGGTGAGGGGACTGGAGTGAGGGGAGGAAAGTTGCATTAAGGGAAGCAATGGGGATGAGGGAAACGTGTGTATGTTTGTGTGTACGTGTGTGTACGTGTGTGTGTGTGTGTGTGTGTGTGTGTGTGTGTGTGTGTGTGTGTGTGTGTGTGTGTGTGTGTGTGTGTGGTGCACATGCGTTATTTTATTAAACCCTTCGTGGTCCCCCTTGCTGAGTCTTTATTACGTACTTTTTTTTCTTTTTCTTTTTCTCGTTTTCTCTCGTTCTATTCTCGTTTTCTCCACCATCCTTCACTCTCTGTCGAATGAATTTCGCTTTATGCCCCATTCCTCTTACCTTCTACTCTTTCAATGTCTTCCCATCATTTACCATTCTTTCCTTCATCCATCACCTACATTTTCCTTTTATTCTTTTCCCCTTCACAATCTTTCTTCTTCCCTTTCTCTCCTTTTCAAGCTTTCCCTCGCACATTTTTTTCTTTTCTCCGTCTCCCTTCCTTGCCTTCTTTCTCCCCCCCATCCCTTCCCTTCCCTCTCCCTTCCTCCCTTCTCTTCCACTGTTTTCGTCATCCCCCATCCTGCCTTTACCTTTTCCCTATTTTCTCTCTTCTTCTTTCTCCCCTTCCATCCCTTCCCTTCCCTTTCCCTTCCACCTTTCCCTCCCGCTGTTTTCGTCACCCTTGTCCTCCCTGTACCCCTTTCTCTGTTCCATGAATCCCTCCTCTTTCTCCCCCTTCCTCCCTCACCCTCACCCCTTCCCCCTTCCCCTTCCCCACTTCCATTACTTCCAATCTCCCTCTTCACCCTTACACTCTCACATCATCTTCGCTTTCACTCTCGTCCTATATCCTCTCTCTCACTCCTTCCTCCTCTTCCCTCCATAGTCCTCTTCACTCCCTCTCTCCCACCCTTTTCCTCACCCCTTCCCTCTCGCACCCACTTCCCATTCTCTCGAATACCTCGTCCTTCCTAACTCTTTTTCCTCTCGCCCTCTCACTCCAGCACCCCGTTCTCCTTCTCCACGCCTTCCCCTTCCCCTCCAACACCCCTTAAAGTAGGAGGCGGGTGTCCGTGCAATTTATTGCCAAAGCAGGAGGAGGAGGAAGATGAGATGCAGAATGTAGAATAAGTTTTAGTTGTTTTGTTGACGGCCTGGGGGGGGGGGGACGTCCGCCATGTTTACGTGTCATTGCTCGAAGTTCGACGGATTTGTTGGAGATGCCACTGGGTAGGAGTGGTGTTGGTGGTATGTGCTGGTGCTGGTGCTAGGGGTTATGTGGTGTCATGTAGCGGTGATAAGGGAGGTGCTTTGCTTCGTATTATTTTTAGCTTACGCCAGGTCAAGTCAGGTCGTCTGAGGCCATGTGGTCGTCTCTTTAGTGGCAGGGTTAGGGCAAATGTTACTGTTGTAGCTGTTGGAGACACTATAAGATGGTGATGACGTATTTAGTGTTGTTGGTGGTGACAACAATATTGCTGCAGTTGCTGGTTGTCACACAGGAGTTTGTGTGTGTGTGTGTGTGTGTGTGTGTGTGTGTGTGTGTGTGCGTGCGTGCGTGTGTGTGTGTGTGCTGTTCAGCCTTGATAATAAACTGCAGGTCCATCGCTCTATCCCCTAAAGGACGATACATTCTTTGCACATCACTATAGTGGGTTTAAACCGGCTTGAATAGGACGGCGCAAACCTAATATTGATAGTGTCAACACGGCACGGGAAGACTGCCATAGCAAGTGTTGTTAATGATGCTAGGGGAGTGATGTAACTTGGCTGTAGGTTGTACTGGTGTCACTGTTTGTCATGGCTGTTCTTGTATTGTTGTTTTTATTGTATTTTTGTGTTTATAATACCTGACTGTTATTCTGGAATTTGCAAGTTGGCAGAAATGTTGGTTAGGAAATGTTTTTATTTAATCTAATTTTATTTGAATATATTTAAATCTGTTTTATCTTATTGTTTTATCATTTCAAATGGTGTTGCTGTCTTAAGGACACAGAAACATTGTTGGTTCTCCTAGGGCTGTATGTAAAGTTGTCAGCTCTGTTGGTAATGAAGAGAGGTCAGGCTGCAGTTGTGAAGATGATGGGTATGTTGTTGTGGTGTATGTATTGAGATTGTTTTGTGTTTACATAGGCCTAGTTGTGGAACTGCCCTAACTGTGACTTCGGACCAAGATGCCTTGATGATGATATTGATGGGTTTTGTTTTTATAGCTGCATGATAGGATCACCTGGTTTTTGCCATCACAAAAACTGTAAAGCTCACCACCGTGTCAAAACAACTAAGGAGAAACTTGCAAAAGTGACATGGCAGAGGTTGGTGCAGTCGTGCGACGCATGGGCTCTGAATGGCTGATGACTTTGACTATGATGGAGTAGGAGTGGAGGAAGGGGGAAAGGGGGTAAGGGAGGAGCAGGAGGAGGAGGAGGACAAGATGGAGGGCGAACGAGGAGAGGTGGGATGTGGGAGTGGGGGGCAGTAGGAGGAGAGGAGGAGGAAAGAGGAGACTGCCTCTGTTGCCGGGTGGAAGACTCCCGAAGTAAGACCCAACGAAGCAAGACATTGTTCTCTTTCCGAAGAGAAAAAATAGAGAAAGGAAGAGAAAGAAGAGGAGATAGGAGGAAGAGAAGAGAGAAAATGGGAGGAAGAGAGAACGTGTAATCTAATTCCTATCGAAGGGGAAGAGGGAGGAAGGACAGGGAGTGTGGAAGTTAGTTATGGGAGTTATAGGGAGAGTGTCAGATGAAAGCTCCTTGTAGACAAAGATCAAACTCTTATAAAAAAAAAAAATAAATAAATAAAATAAAATAAAAGGAGCTAAGGAACATTCAAGAAGTATTGCGTAACGCAAAACAAAGAACGAACCTAAAAAAAAAAAAAGAGAGAGAGAGAGAGAGAAAGAAGAGAGGAGAGAGTCTGCAGTCGCAAGTGGTCAGCGGGAGCCAATTGCGTCCGAGTCCCAAGAGAGAGAATCCCTCTCAACACGGCTCCCGAAACACTGCACGGGCCGTCCCGAGGGACCCTCGCGTCTCGCTGGCTTTTCCCGCAGCGCATTTGGGAGGGGGGTCGAAGTTGGACCTCTGGAGAGTCCAAAGCTGTAGTACCTCTTGGGAGTCCAAAGTTGACACTCAGGATCGTCTGACATGTACCTACTTTCACCACGGTGACGTATTTTATATATCCTTGTTCCGGCTTTCGCCAGACGATTTTATTCAACTGAGACAAAGACTCAGACCGAAACGAGGCCTAGTTCGATCGAGACCCCGTTTGATCTCGAGTCCACACTACCTTCACCTGAATAAAATCATCTGGCTTTAGCCAGAACAAATTATACATAAAGCATTACTCCGTTGAAGAGATTACTATACAGTACTACGATAGCGTGTCTGAACCCAAAGATGAATAAAATCGCTTGAAGGCAGCCAGAACAAGTGCAGAAGTCGTCGGTGGCAGTGGGAAGAGCTTCCTTTTGTTGAATAAAATCGCCTGAAGGCAGCCGTCCTTACGTTACATTACGATCAATGATAAGAGCTCTTAAGTTCTAGATAAACATAGAAAATGAGCTGCGGCAGTGCGGAGCTGTTTTTCGTCCGCAAGCGGGCAGGCTCAGGGAGCTGGTGACGTCAGAAGCTGCTGCAGCTAAGGGTATCCGATCCGCGGGGAAGGGTGCATCTATGCGTATCGCTGGAAGATAGGACTCTGCGCCCAAAGGGTGCGTGTAGGGAATGAATACATAAAGGAGTACACTATGTTTATATTATAATATAAATGTATATTTTTGTATATGTGTATGTGTGTATGTATTGATATGTGTGTGTGTGTGTGTGTGTGTGTGTGTGTGTGTGTGTGTGTATGTGCATGTGTGTGTGTTTGTATATGTGTGTGTACGTGTGTATATGTGTTTGTATATGTGAGTGAAATATGAAAAAAGCATTCAGATACGTATGGTACCTTCAAACATTTCAGTAGAATATTTCCATTTTTTATTTTAATTTCTCCACTGCGACTCAAATACCCACAAAAGTGAGATATGGCCGTCATTTCCAAAAATATTTTTGATGCATTTATTTTACCTATTTTTCACTAAATCATCAAGCAAAATTTCACCAGTTTTTTTTTTCCGTGTTTATCAATAAGCACTCAAACTTTTACCAAAGAAGTTATTTGATAAAATTCTATTTTTAGTGTTGGACTTGCGGTCCGCCATGTTTTATCATCCGAAGAAGTTTTGCCTCGAGTTCTTCAGCTGTCCTCTTTTGTCAAAGGACCTCGAGCGCCCGCGATTCCTGGCCGACACATGACCTTCCCTTGTTCCAACTTGACCTGAGAGGCGCTTCTGGAACAGGTCACCAAAAGCATCCTGTGATACGCCCAAACGGCCTGACTAAATTCGTGCCCCCCCCCCATCCTCCGTTTATTTATTTTTTTCGTAAGCACCCTTTATTCCTGTGTGTGCGTGTGTGTGTGTGTGTGTGTATGTGTGTGTGTGTGTGTGTGTGTGTGTGTGTGTGTGTGTGTGTGTGTGTGTGTGTGTGTGTGTGTGTGTGTGTGTGTGTGTGTGTTTCCCCCACGGTCTTGAATCACGTGTTGGTTGGACTCATGAACGACAGCTATTACCCTCCAAGTTGATCTCAGTGCTAATATATATGGCCTAATTTATGGGTAAGTGTGTGTGTGTGTGTGTGTGTGTGTGTGTGTGTGTGTGTGTGTGTGTGTGTGTGTGTGTGTGTGTGTGTGTGTGTGTGTGTGTGTGTGTGTGTGTATGTGTATCTACGTGTTTGTGTCTATGTGTTTGTGTGTATATGTATGTATGTATACATTTTTTTCTAAGGGAGAGCACACCAGTATACCCCACAACAATGAAGGGCGAATGATGTTCCATATTTGATGATACTATCACCCGGCTGAGCCACCAGAGGACTTCTCTCTCTCTCTCTCTCTCTCCCTCTCTCTTTTTTTTTTACGAGATCATCCGACCCAGCACAGCTGCGACGACCCGGTCAGCAGACATCAAACGCCCAGGTCACGGGGCAGCTGGCTGTTTTGGGAGGCGTCCGCCCGCCGGCTGGCCCACCCTGCGTCGCCTAAGCTGGTCCTCCCGTTAGGCCCGTTATATCGGTTTTCCTTCACCTTTCACCTTTCTTTTATTATTTCGATCAGTCGGGCGGAGGGTTATTCAAAATTTTTAAACTGAAATATACCTAAAATTCC
>NC_134818.1:26352178-26357178 GCF_046742065.1 Oratosquilla oratoria | reverse complement strand
ATGTATATATATATATATATATATGTATATATATACATATATATATATATATAGATATATATATATATATATATATATATATATATACAGTATATAATGTATATACACATATACATACTCGTGCGGACACCCGATCCTGACCCATGCACTCAACAAACTTTGTTGTAGAATTCTTAGTATATTACTATTGAACTACATCATTTTATTACAAAGGATTAGAAAGGAAGAGTATGCCAACAGGAGACCGTTTGGTCCATAACTAGGTCGGATGCGAAAAATAAATAAATAAATAGATGATAAATAATAATAATAAATAAACAGATAAATAACAATGATTCATAATAAATAGTAAATAAACATATGAATTATAATAAATGATAATAAATATATAAATAATATCAAATAAATGGCAGCTGTTTATCTAAATGAATCGTAAAACTTCGAACTGTACTCGTACTATATTGCACTGCCTCTGCAAGAGGTTTATTACATTCATAATTGCTATATAGCCATATGACAGTATAACTGTATTATGACATATTACTACATTAATTTAGTAATGTATTACTGTATTATTATGCTACTATATGACTCTAGTATTATATCACTTTGTTACTGCGTTACTTTAGTACTATATTACTGTATTATTATATTAATATAAGACTATGTTATATTACTGTAGTACTATATTACTATATTATTGTATTACTATATACAGTAATCCTACTTTGAGAAGTGAAGGTTTCTCCCAGCTGAAAAAATCACCTGACTTTTAACTAGAATAAACTCTTCAAATGACTTAAAATTCCTTAATGATTTAAAGAATATTCGAAATAAGACGAATGATTTTTATTCATTATGTTTTTGTGGAACCTTTTTTTGAATTTCCCTACACGGCCATTACCCACAACTCATGAAACTATAAGGAAAAGTTAGACTCAATATATGGTAACAACAATCAATCAGCTGGAAGTGTTGACATAGAAGTGACTTTCATTTTTCTCACACCGCATGAACATGGTATCTGTTTTCTATTATCAATGACATAGCCTTACGAAGACAGACTTAGGCACCTTAATTTACATTATCAGGAAAGACATAGAGTACGGGGTGATCTAATAGAGGTATTAAAATGGGTCAAGGGGTTTATCAAGAGTGAGGCAGACAAGATACAGCAGGACAAGACTCTTAGTCATGCATTTGAATTGGACAATTTTAGACTAAGAAGGAAATAGGCAAGCACTGGTTTACCAATAGAGTGGTTAACGAATGGAATACATTTAGTAACCATGTACTGAGCGCTGAAACTATTGGTTGTTTTAAAAGAAGATTAGATAACTTTATGGATGGGGATGACCAGTGTTAGTGGATATTGAACTGCGTAGTGTAGGCCTTATGGTCTCTTGCAGTTTCCTTCATTCTTATGGTCTTATGAACAGTTACTCGGATTTTATCGAACCTCATGAACATGTTTTCTTTTGTCAAATACCAGGCGGTCTTATTCAGCACAAGGGACAAAAATTACTTTCTCTCTTTATTTCCTTCGAATTCTTTCCTTTACGTTTCTTCTCTATTTGCTTTCTTACTCGCCTTTTTTTTTTATTTCTTATTCTAAGTTGTCGAAATAGTTTCGCAGCGAATTTCTTGTTTCCTGGAGAACCATAACCACCATTAGCCGACAACGGGTCGTCGTTATCGTCTTCTTCTTCCCTCTCATGGCAATTTATTCGCGTGGGTATATCCTACCTTTCGTATTTATTTAACAGTCTTGCCTTTTTTCTTTTTTTTTTTCGAAAAAATCCGCCATTTTTTTTTCTTTATAGTGGCTTCTGGACGAAATATTATGACGTCATTTCTTCACGAGAAAGATATCACGTAATTTAGTTTCCACGGAAAAATGTGACTTCATTTTTTTTTTTTTCACAAAAAAAAATATTTCTTCTTCACGAATAAATATCTTATCACCCCCCCCTCTCCAAAAAAGACACATTTTTTCGAGAAAAAAAATGTGGCGTCGTTATTTTCTTTATAAAAAATGTAACATCATTTCTTTCTCCCCCCCCAAAAAAAAATGCGACGTAATTTCTTCCTCATTATTTTTCTTCTTCACAAAAATGACGTCATGATCTCTTCGTGAATAACCGTGACTCCTTCATTCTTCACGAAAAAAAAATTAAACTATTTCTATTTTGTAAAAAATATATCATCATTTTCCTCCTTCAAAAAAAAAAAAAAAAAAGCATTTGGTTTCTTTTCCCTCTTTTTTGAAGAATATATGCATGACATCTTTTCATCGTACCAGCGGCGCCAAGTTTTTCAATTTATCATTCTGGTTAATTTCAGACGATTTCATTCATCCGAAAATCGCACCTTGGTCTGCCAAGGTCCCAAGGTCCTATGTAACGAACAAAATCGTCTGCAGTGTACCAGGACGAAATCTGTTGTTCACCGCAAAAAATATATATATTTTCTGTCAAACAACAATTGAAATAAGAGGAGAGGGAAGAAAAGAAGATGACGGCCATGAGAAGGAGGAAGAGGAGGAGAATGAGGAGGAAGAGAAAGACGAGGAGGGCGACAAGCACGAGGAGGAGGGAAAGGAGAAAAAGAAGGACGAAAAGGAGGACGAGGAGAAAGAGAAGGACGAGAAGAAGGACGACGAAGAGAAGAGGAGGAGAAGGGGGGAAATATTGGCCGTGTGTATTGGAGGAGGAGAGATGATAAACACAAGCAATAATGTGGTCCGACGACCAGAAGGAAAAGTTTATTTGGACCCACGCGACCTAACGCTGGAGAGTCACCTTCGAATATGTAGAGAAAAAAAAGAGGAGAAGGAGTAGGGGGAGGAGCAGGAGGAGGGGAGGAGAAGGAAGAGGAGAAGAACGGAGAGGAGGAGGAGAAAGAGGAGGAAGAGAAGGAGGAGGATGGGGGCAAGCGGAGAACCTGCGAGGCGTTGTAAGTGACTAACGACCCTCGGAAGAGGCGTAATACTGCAGAAACGACCATTCCTGGTATGCGGCCCGGGCGCCACGTGCATTCTTGGTGACCTTCTTCAGGAGGAGGAGGAGGAGGAAGAGGAGGAGGAGGGTGAGAGTGGGACTGTACAGATGTGGATGAAAGAGGATGTATTGCTACAGACTCGATCCTTCTAACGTCAATACAAACTTCTCGAACTTTTTTCAGAGGAGGAGAAATAGGATAAGAAGGAGGAGGAAGAAGAAGAGGAGGAGGAGGAGGTGCTTACAGGTGCAGAGGGGGGTAGGGAGTGTAAGTGTAATGGTAGAGAGGGGACCACTGCGAACAGGTACGCGAGGGAGGAAGGAGGGGAAAGGAAGGATGAGGAAGGGAGGGGAGGGCTACAGAAGAGAAGAGGGTCAGGTGACATTACGTCAAAAGCTTCTCTGATTGATGGTCTTCTGCAGGAGCACCGGCCTATCCCTTGGGGGACGATACAGCCTTGCTACAGTGGCTCGTGTAAGGAATACTTCATCCTTTTAGATACAAAAACGTCCGACCCCCGACCCCCCCCCCCCAGTTAGATGAACAAAATCGCCTTGCGGTAGATACAATAGGTATAAAATTCGTAAATCGAAGATGAGTTCCATGTTTGTTTATCTTCTTCACAGCGAAATATGGTGGGTATGGGGGAATTGCTTCAACCGAATAAAATCACCTGTCGGCAGCTAGAATAAATACATAAATTGAAGGAAAATTATTAATCGAAAACCTTTAAATTTGCGTGAAGTTTATCATTGCGGAGAGGAGGGGTGGGGGGAAAGGTTTCCCTTATCTAAATTAAATCCTCTGGCGGAAGATAGGATAAAAACAAAAACCATAAAATGTAGTGGAAAGGATAATTAAAGAACATAAAAATGAAGGAGACTGTAAGAAACCATAAGCCCTGCACTAGGCAGTTCCATGTCTATTACCACCTATCACCCCATCCTTAAAGTTATCTGATTAAAACAAACAATAGTTTCAGCGCTCACTTCATGGTTATTAATCTCTTTCATTCGAGAACCACTCCATTGGTAAACCAATTCTTGCTCATTTCCTTTTTAGATCTAAAATTGTCCAATTTAGATCCATTAATAAGAACACAAGAACAAGAGAAAGATGGAGGGTGGAGGGGGTGAGGGGAGGCGGACTGTGACGCAAGGAAGGGAAGGGAGCCAAAGCCCATGACCAACAACACCAGCACGAAGGGTAAACTGGAGAAGGGGAGAAACGGTTGGGAAGCCAAAGAAAATTAATTGCTTGCGAACTGTCCACGGATACGGCAACTGCTGAAGGTCTGGACAAAGTAGGACAGCCAGGAAGCCTTCGTCTGGAGGGGGAGACTTGGGTAAAGAGAAGCCAAAAGCTTGTCCCCGGGGGGCAGGCGGGGCTCCTAGATTCCGAAGTTGTTTGACACAGAAAGACATCTTGGTCTTCAAGACTTCTGTGCTATTTTGGGTCACTTTAAACATGGTGGAGATTTTGATGGATTTGCTCTGGTTAACGCCGGAAGATTTTATTCAATTAAATGGGACTTCTGGGTCTTAAATTGTTTCTGTTGAGAGCAAGAAGGATTTAAGGGCCTCAAAAACTAAGAACGTTTATTTGCAGCAGCATTCAGCGCTTCTATCCTAGGGGTAAAGACATAGAAGTGGAAAAAAGAGATGGAGGGTAGCAGAGAGGAAGGGGATAGTAGAAGTTAAAGATGATCATCACTATTTTGAATTCCCATTCACAAATGAGTTCTGCATGACTCAGGTTCGTAGGATTGTATATAAAATCCCCAAGACTTATAGAACTTTTGTATTCAGTACCCCCGTACGAGGAAAATGACGAGTAGGGAATGGCCTTTGTCGTCTGCCAAAAAATATGATTTTAGTCATTGCATGATTGTATTTGAGACCGCTTTGGTGAAACTTGACCGAACGGGCCCTTTTTTTTTTTTTTTTTTTTTTTTTTTTTTTTCTTCCAGAGCACACGCTAGGAGGTCCGTCTCCAAGTTG
>NC_134818.1:26337178-26344678 GCF_046742065.1 Oratosquilla oratoria | reverse complement strand
GGGTTGGCGGGAAGAAGGATTCCAGGGGAAATGTAAACAAAAACGCTTCAGAAGAAGGAGAAGAAGGAGAAGCCTATGGAGATGAGCCTCGACTTAAAAAAAAAAAAAAATTGCAGAACCGCAAACGGATGGTACGATCCAGTGAACAGGGTCGATGTTGCCGGCTCGCTCGCTCACTGGACGAAGGCCCGGTTATGATTCCCATTACCGGGAGGCAGAAGCCGCGGTCCAAAACGGACCAAAACGCATTATGCTGATTGCAGCATTCACAAGCGCTCCCCGGCCCGAAGGATGTGCTGAAAGTCTCCGAATTCTCAGCATTTTCCCAAAATATGTAGCTGAGAATGATAATGTGCACTCACATTGTGAGACTATTTTCTTATCAACTATATGTGTAATAGAAGTCGCATTTTTTTCTCTTTGGTCCTTGCTATTATGGCAGCGGGTCGACTTCTATCCATTCGACCCAGTACGAAAGCTAGAAGAAATAAATAAACCAATAAATTTATCAATACACAGAAATAAAATAGAATAGAATAGAATATAAGAAAATAAAAATCCTCGTTTATTGTTCTTCGTATTCTATAATTATATGCAAAGAAAATTTTTATATAGTGTGCGTGAATTCTTTTTTTCTTCTTCATTTTCAGGTGAGTAGAGTATTTTGAGAAACGTGCAGCAAGATGGTGCGTGTAAGTACGTTATTTTCTTTTTCTTTTACTTTTTTCAAAATTTTACATTTCGCCAAAAATATGTCCGTCTCGAAATGAGATGAGTTCCTCCGCAGGGTTCCTAAATCCTCTTTTCCGGATAAGTCTTGCAATTTCTTTTATTATCTATCTTATCTTTTTATTCATTTATTTATCTATTCATTGGTGGATTTTCATTTGTTCATTCATTGATTGATTTATTGATTTACTTATTTCATGTATTCGTTTAATTCAATTTATGTATCTATTCATCTATTTATGTATTCATGTTTATTCATTTTCATAAACGTACTTGCTTATTTATCTACTTATTTATCTAATTTATTTATGCTTTTTGAAAATGCCGAATCAATTCACATTTACAACAATTTCATTTAATTATGCCAGGTAGACTCCTTCCCCCCCCCCGTAAAAAAAAGGAAATAATAATAATAGTAATATTCAGAACTGCCTGGAGTACCATCTATTCAGTGAAAATACAGCCGCCCCCCAACCCCCATCCCTGCTTAACGATGCCTGCTAACGAGCTCCGGCAGCGCTCTTTTGCCCAATTATCAGCAGATGCAACATTTCTATACAATGAATGGAGTGGACGCAGAGTCCCTTGCCAGAAACGTGTCTAGTTGGTACCATAAACTGTGTTCGCGTGTGGTCATGTACCCCCCCCCCCCTTCGTCCCCAGCAGAACCACCGGTCCGGCCTCTAGGGAACGATACAGCCTCCGTGTCTCGCCACGGTGGCTTCATCCGTCTTATATGTGGAAAATGGAATGAATTTATATCAGTTCATAATTCCTTTGTGTTATGACTTCCTAACAGGAGACGACGCAAATTAGTTAGGTTGACAAATTACTCAAATATAACATAGTTAAGTCTACCAAGTTAGCGTGGTGAGGCACTGAGGCTGTATCGTCCCCCATGGGATAGCCCGGGGATTCCGCAGTGGACACTCACGTCAGAACTCTATTTAAGGCAACTACGTCCGTGTCAAGAGGCACGTGCTTTCTCCACTGAGGGTCCTGTGAAGCTACGAGCTCGTTAATAAGAACACCGAGATCGTGAGTTAATGACCTTCATATGGACGACCTTCTGGGTCGTGTTGTTTCCCTCAGGTCGATGGGACAGAAGTCCTCGTATCGACCCTAGAATGGGAATGGGAATGGGAATGTAACGGATAAATATCGAGGTACAGGATCGAGGAAAACGTGGAGAGGAGTCTATGGAGCATAGAAATCATTAAAGTAGATAAGATTGTAGAACATAAGAGCACAAGAATGCAGGAGGTTGCAAAAGACCATAAGGCCTACACTAGGCAGTTCTATGCCCAGTACCACCTATCATTCCCATCCATAAAATTAGCTAGCCTTTTCTTAAAACAACCAGCGCTCACTACATGGTTACTAAGTCTATTCCATCCGTTGATCCTTCTATTGGTAAACCGGTTCTTGCCTATTTCCTTCTTAAATCTAAATTTGATCAAATCCAAGTAATGGAAAATGGTCAGGGGGGAGGAAAGGATTAAAGAAATCAAGACATATATCTAAAGAAAAAGAATAATTGTAGATAAAAGGAAGTGAGCTGATGACAAAAGTGCGTGTGAGAAAATAGACGATGATGAAAACGGTAACCAACGGGAAATGAAAAAATCAGAGATTAGCTCGGTGTTTGAGGAAGAAGAGGGTAGTAAGATAAGAGAATATGTAGACATGGAGACAGAGCGAATTGATAACGATAAAAAAAGAGAAGGACGTGTAGATGAAAATGGGTAGAAGAAGAGAAGCTGAGAGATGAAAAGGTAGGAGAGGGATAAGAAGAAAAGAAAGGAGAAACAGAAATGAGATCAAACAAGAATGAAGAGAGTGCAAAGGGTGCGAGAAAAGAAAAGACTTACAATTAAATGAATAGGTAGGAAGTACGGAATTAATGAAATCGTAATAAAGATAATAATTATAAAGAAAAACGACAGAGAAGGGTGCAGTGATGGAAGAGGAAGGGGGGAATGAGAGAAAGTAGGAAATGAAGAAGAATGGTAGTGAGTAGTACTATGGAGGAAATGGGAGTTGGGAGGGGGGAGGGGGAGGGGGAGAGGTGGAGGGGGGAGGAGAGTTCATTAAGGCTCTCAGGAAGACCCTGAGGGAGAGATCGAGGTGGGAGACTGAAATTGGTTTTCGATACAGAAGGTAAGGCACCCACGAATTGTATTGACAAGACAGATCTTGAAGAGGAGGAGGAAGAGACCAGAAATGAGATTTGGAGCCATGATCCAACGTATTACTACGGAAGTCAGGGGAGTCAATCAGCCAAATCTGTTTTCTCTCTTCTCTTTTCTCTCTCTCTCTCTCTCTCTCTCTCTCTCTCTCTCTCTCTCTCTCTCTCTCTCTCTCTCTCTCTTTTCTCTCTCTCTTTCTCTCTTTCGTTCAAGACCCTACTCCTCCCACTCACCTCTCCTCTCCTCTCCTCTCCTCCCCCTCCCTCTTTCCTTTTGCAAACCTCTCGAACCCCTCCCACTCCCCTCCCAACTCTACCCCCTCCTCCCCTTCTTTCCGCTCTCCCTCGTCCTCTCAGACTCTATGGGATCAAAGACAGAGACAGAGAGGGAGAGGGAGAGGGAGCGGCGGCCACTTCGGGACCACCTCGACTACCCGGACCACCGCGCCGCCGAAGCCTCAGGGTCCAGACATCCTCCTCTTTGTGCCAACCCACCCCCACCCCCACCCGGAATCCTCCGCAGGGGATCATGGGTCTTGAAGAGTTTCGAAAGTAACCACTTTTGAGACCCACTAGTTGTAGCAGCCTCTGGTTTCTGGCTTTCCCGGAAGCTGTGCTCGCCTGTTGAATGCAGAAGAGGTAGTAGCGTCACTCTATGGGAGTTCCTCAGACACTTGGGGTCAAAGGACCTCAAGCTCTGTGGTCCAGCCCGTGGCGTCAGTCGTGGCCAGCGCCAGATAATTCCATTCAGTAATCGAGTGGTAAACCCGCCCTGGACGAGGCTAGCGAGGGTCGATACCCCACTCAGTACAGTCCTTTTTCTTGGCTTCTGCTTCTTCTTCTCCTTCTTCTTTTTCTTCTTCTTCTTCTTCTTCTTCTCCTCCTCCTTCTTTTTCTTCATCTTCTTCTTCTTCTTCTTCTTCTCCTCCTTCTTTTTCTTCATCTTCTTCTTCTTCTTCTTCTTCTTCGTATTGTTTGTTCGTATTTTTCATGGCAGCTTTGTGACGTGGTCACTGTTGATCGCTGAAATCCTGTTGACAGGACGAAAGAAAAGTGAATTCGGCGGGATTTGTGGACGAGACAAACATTTTAATGAAAAAAAAATTAAAATTGAAGCTCATAACAAGAGAGGAGAGAGGGATAGAATTGATTAATTAGACAACAGCAGTAATTATCTCGAACAGTGCCGCCATGTTTTTTATTCAGAAGATTTAAAAACTCTCATTACGAAAATGGCACCACCCCAGCAACGGCTGAACGAGATCAAGTTATTGGAAGACCGCCACTCGCAGGAAATAGGGTTAGTATTATAGGACAGACGATCTGAACACAAAAAAATATAGCGGCAAAAACGAAAATAGATAAATAAAGCAAAATGAATAAATAGATAAATAGAATCTATCAAGGATATTAACATGTAAGCAGCATAACAACCCCTCAGCTGCAGTACAGAAAATAAAAGAGAAATAAAAGAACGACACTGATGTTCACTTGTATCGAATGAAGTGAATCAGGACGACGACATTAGTGACGTCATCGACGACAATGGTGACGTCACCGAGGACGACACAATGGTGTGAAAATCAAAATGCCGCTTTCATCAGATACGTCCTTGATAATTGACATTGAGAGATGCATTATCCGTCGGAGGGGAGAGCAATAAAGAAGGGACTAAATCCGAATACGCTGGGGGAACAGTAATGGCAGAACAGAACGTGGCAATGGCAAAAGTTCAAGGTACGTTTTGCTCAGTGCGATTATCGCTCAACGATGATCGTTCGTGGCTCAATGATGATCGTTAAACGATTGTCTAAAACACTAATTCTTTGTTTTTGAATGATGGGGATGTTTTGCCTCGAGGTGCAACGTACGAGTCTGATCATTTTAACTGAACTTAACAACGTCACCCGCCATTGGATGTGGTACTAGGCTGTTAAACACACCTTTAGGACTGGATCTGAAACACAGAATGAAACAAAGATTTTTCAAATTCGAGAACTATGAAGAAAAAAATAAGAATGAAAAGAAAGAAAAAAATAATAGACAAGTAGACGGGAAGTGACACCAACACAATACTCGTAAATTATGAGACCAAAACGTTTGTAAATTACGAGATGAAACGGTCGTAATTTTTTACGATAACTCGTAGGACCAGCGTCGTATCTTGGGAAGCATTCGAAGTATTCTGCTGGTCGATGTTGCATCGCGAAGTCGGAAAAATACCCGAATTTTATGACCTGAGGAAAGTTAGACGAGATTTTGAAATTAGCATTCCACGCGTATTCTTGATTCCTACATACACTTATCCACACGCATAAAATGAATAAGTAGATGAATAAATAGATAAATAGACCAATAAGATAGAATAAATAAATGAAAAATAAGTATTAAAATCAGGGATGAAAATTTAACAGATTAATAAATGAATAGACGAATGGATAAAAAAAAATAGAATTAATGAAAAAAAATAAAAATAATGGTGGAAAATAATAATTCCTTCACTATCAATGGGGTACCAAAAAACGAATAAAATTATTTGGCGACAGACTCGATAAAAAGAAGAGTGCCACCTGGTATGGATGGGCTTAATCGAGATGCGATTCACCACCCCTATCGCACCTGAGGGGGTAAAACGGGGTTGAATAGAATAACCTGGCGACAGAAGTGACAGAACCACAAGGCACGTAAGGGCTTGAGGAGCAAGATCAAGATGAAGAAGACAGAAAAAGAAGAAGGAAAAAGAAGAAGAAAAAGAAAAAGCAAGATGTGTCACAAAGACAAGGGAAGGGATCATAAATGACAAACAAGGAACAAATAAACAGATACATACGCATAAGAACAGAAACTTACTGTGGAGTGGGGCTCGGGGGTAGATTTGGGGAAGAGAGGGGAGGAGGCAGTAGGTGAGAGGGGAAGGGGGTGGGAGGAGAAAGCGGAAGCCGTAGCAGTAAAGAAACCAGGCGCCCAGAACACGAAGAAGTTTACTTTATGTTGATAAGTTTCAAGCGCCTCCGGAGAGAGAGAGAGAGAGAGAGAGAGAGAGAGAGAGAGAGAGAGAGAGAAGGAGCTTTCAGGTTGGGTTAAAGTCGGGGCTTTTGTTTACATAATCACAAGGAGGACGGAGGTTAGGGGTTAGGGAGGACGAATGGGCAGAAGGATAGAATGGTGGACTCGTGGCTCACCGTGGGAGAAATGTCCGGTTTCGCGTACGCCGATTCATTTTTTGCGGTCCGTCTCGCATTTACCGGGAACACCTCCAACGTGGTGTTCGTAGCTGACGCCAGACGATTATATTCATCTGTGAGGTGCCCCATCGGTCTCTTTGGGGTCTCGATTGGTCTGGATCCGTTCTGAGAGAGAGAGAGAGAGAGAGAGACATGCCGTGTTGAAGTGATAGCGACTACCCAAGCTCTTGCGTGGCACTTTGGGATCTTCCTTTATTCATATGTTTATCCATTTATTTATTCATCTGTCTCTTTACTTATGTACCTGTTTGTTTGTTTGCTTGTTTGTTTATTCATCTCTATGCTCAGTTAAATATTTGTTTATCCATCTATTCATTTGTTCATTTACCCATAATCTATTTATTTACATCTTTATTTATCTATTTATTTACTCTAATTATTTCATCTGTTCATTGCTAGATTTTATTTCTTTATTAAAGAATTGTCTAGGGTTACGATAAAATAATCACAACAAAACAAACGTTCTATGTGGAACAATTCCGCAGAAATGATTGAAGATTGCATTGCCTATTATCACCGTATGCCCTGATTATGTTAAAGTGTTTGAGTTTGTAAAACAGAAACGAGCTAATTTCACAGATGTGGATATTGGGTGTAAGAACACATTACTCTGATTATGAAAAAAATAGAAGATGGAGAGTTGAAAATAGATGATGGGTGTGGGCACTGTCTATAAACATTCCACTTCAACCAGTAAATTCAATTACGTTTGAGGTGCCTACGTGTGTGCATTCGTTTGCGTGTATGTGTTTGTGTGTATGTGTATGTTTGTATGTGTTCGTGTGTATGTACGTGTGTGGTAGGGGGAGGGGGTGCGCGTGGGGGTGCGCGCACCTGTATGTGTATGTGTGTGTATTTGTGTGTGTGTGTGTGTGTGTGTGTGTGTGTGTGTGTGTGTGTGTGTGTGTGTGTGTGTGTGTGTGTGTGTGTGTGTGTGTGTGTGTGTATTTGTGTGGGGGCTGGGGTTGCGCGTGTGTGTGTGCGTACCTGTGTATACATAAGAGGCAATGCATGAGCGTAGCAAATCAAAATACTTTCGCAGTCTCCCTGTACCAACACGGGCAAAGAAATGCTAAGAAAAAGTACAATAAAGAAAAAGAACAACGTCCAAGAGCGATGTCAGAAGAAAACCAGAGAGGAAACAAACACACGGAAATGTGAATAAACACTGTGGAGTGTGTGGGGAGCCAGGCTCTCTCCAGGCGGCCAGGGACGCGACGCTACGCGACAGAAAACGTAGCTGGCTGGTGACCTGACCGCAGAGCCAGGAGGCGTAAAGAGGTCCAACTAGAAGGGAGTCATGAAGACCGAGTTGGACAGTTGGAGCCAAAAACCACT